>NC_057797.1:50967939-51008661 GCF_018294505.1 Triticum aestivum
ATTTGATGATATTTTCAAATAATAAATTTGATAATATTTTTTCGATTCATAAATATTTTCAAATAACAAATTTGATGATATTTTTAAAAAGTTATTACTGTTTTTATAAAAATTTATTACTGTTTCATATTCATATTCATTTTCATATTCATATTCATATTAATTTTCTATTAAATTATTAGATGCAACAAAATAATAATAATAAAATCTTACTTATGGCGCACGGCTGGCTGGTGCGCCATTGCTATCTAAAAAATGAATACTAATGGCGCACCGTCTCGGGGGTGCACCATTGCTATAAAAAACATACTAATGGCGCACTGCCAGGGGGTGCGCCATTAGTAATCTTCCCTCCTAGTCGCCCGATCCCTTCGTCCCTCCCGCTCGCCAGATTCACTCCCCCCTTGCCAGATTCATTCCCCCCTAGTCGCCCGATGACCCCCGCGCCCCGCCTTGCCGTCTCGGTCCTCGCCGCCGACGGCCTGCCCCGCTCCTTCCCTCCACTCCTCAATCGCCCTCTCGGTCCTCGCCCCTGACGGCCTGCCCCGCTCCTTCCCTCCACCCCGAGCGCCGCCGTCGCACGTCACCGCGGCCACCCACCGCCCCGTCCTCCGTCGTCGTGCCTAGGAGCTGCGCCAGGAGCAACACCATCATCACCTTCATCGCCTACGTCCACGGATTGGAGCCGGGTCATCAAGGATCGAGCGCATCGACCTCTTCTTCCTCATCACCGACACACTGCTTCTCGGCGTCGATCCGCGCTGCCCCGGCCACCCTCGGCCTCGCCGTCTCCTTCCCCAGCTTCGCGGTGAGCGTCTCCATCGACTCTCCTATTTTTCTCCTTCTTTAGTCACCGTTTGTGCATGCGGGCTTGTGCTCACCGCGCCGGCCGCCCCTCGCTGTAGATTCTCTGATGTCCTTACCTAAAACTGAATATAAACTCAGTTTAAAAGTCAGTCTCCTGATCTGAATATAAACTTTATCTAAAACTGAAATTGAAACAGATGCAGATGCAGTCGTAAAAATTCAGTTAAAATTCAATTTTAGAGCTTGGCTCCTGATCTAAGTATAAAGTGTACGACAAGCTTATATTGCAAGAAAGTTTAAATTCAATCTAAAACTCAATGTAAAATTCAGTTAAAGTGATCTGAATATAAAAACTCTTGGAGTAAAAATCCAGTCTAAAAGTCAGTTAAGTTTCAGTTTTAGAGTAATTTTCATTTTGTAAAACTAAGAAGTGTATTTTTTTATTTTGAAACTTAGTGTAACTATTTTCAATTTTGATGGAAAATCAGTCTAAAAGTCAGGGGGGGATCTCTGTAGATTGCATATACAGATTTCTTGAATAGTGCTATTAATTACAAATAGAGCAATGTTGAAAATGAAACAAAAGGAATTGGAAAACCAGAAAGATATGCATTCTGTTGTAAGTAAGCTAAGATAAAAAAAAGTGTTTACTTTAAGTAATTATTTACAACAAGCATTATGTAGGAAAATGTCATGCATGCTGTAACTTGAACTTGAAGAACTCCTTAGATAGTTTTATAGTCTCCTTATACAAAGCAAGCTGAAGTTTGAAACCTATTTCTCCTAAGCAGACACTGAAAAATTGCAGATAAGTAGACACTAAAAATTGCAGCCATGTCAAAGTGTCATTTCATTTGGGAGCAGTAACGAAAACTGTATGTGCTGTCATAGGTGCTGTGCTGTTAAAAACTGTATGTGCAATCTCCATAACAATTATGCTTATGTGAAAACTGTATGTGCAATCTCCAAATGTATCATCATAATGTAGGTGCTGTGTTGTGTGATTCTTCATGCTGAGAACTTCAGCTTTTTCAACTTGCTGGACTATATGTTCATTGGTACTACTTGTGATGCTGCTGCTGTACTACTTGGGAATTTTGTCAACTTGTGATGTTGCTGCTGTACCCCAAGAGGACCTTGAGTTTGCCGGAATGTCGATTAACTTCCGCTCCGGCAAATTCGGGTACTCCATATGTCCTATTTTCAGCAAAGGTCATGCTGAAATTTTCCGTGAATTTTAGCATGACTTTGCTAAAAATAGGACATATGGGGTACTTGCGACTAATGCATGGGCCGGGGTATCTTAGTACTTAGTTAAGTAGGATCAACTGCCCCGCCATTCTTGCTGCATTAAACCATAGGTGGCAATAGAGCCAAGTGATTAGGCCTAACTTAGAATTCGCGTTAGCATTGATAAACCCTAGATGATAAACCCAACATAGGTGGCAATAGAGCCAAGTGATTAGTGCCAAGTGATTAGGCCCAACCTAGGGTGCCTCGGCATCGATAAACCCTAAATGATGAAAACTTAACTTGGCTTCTATAGGGTGCCTCGGTGTCGATGAGAACCTAAATGATGTACGCTTAGGCTTTTAGGGTGCCTCGGCATCGACAAAACCTAAATGATGAAAGCTTAGGCTTTTAGGGTGCCTCGACGTCGACAAACCCTAAATGATAAAACCTTGGCTTTTAGGGTGCCTCGGTGTAGATAAGAACCTAAATGATGAAAGCTTAGGCTTTTAGGGTGCCTCAGCGTTGACAAACCCTAAATGATAAAAGCTTAGCTTTTAGGATGCCTCGGTGTCGACAAACCCTAAATGATGTAGTTTTGAATTATGAACGTAGGATATGTCGTCATCATCCTCGGACGACGAAAGTCTCCCGGGGGAGTGCGACTGGTGCCATGACGATCGAGGTCTGTGCGACATGCCTCACCTGTACAATGATTGGCGCTTCAGCATTAAGCTCGAGGAGACCTTCGAATTTGAAACGGTACACAACGACGACAAGTGTTATTTTCATAATTAAGCATGACTTCAACTATTTCAACGTGTAATTTTCATCTTTTACAATTCAAGTATAGCTTATCCCATGCCATGCAAGACGCTATGTCTTGGAGAGGATGGATTTTGAAGACCATGAAATTTCTGAAACAAAGAAAATTCACCTAAGGACTCATCACGATGTGGACTTTGAAGTAAATCTATATAATTCTGAGAGCGTAAACCATTTTGGTTGCAAAAATTGGGAAGCATTTTGCAAGATGTATGGTTTTGATGAGGGTATGCTTATCACCGTGGATCTTGGTAATCCTGATATCAACCAAGACAATATGGACATTTGGGTCCTTGTTGATACGCCTCCAGTTCTACTGCTATGTGAGTTTCTCAAACATAGTTATTAGCTAATTTATATTGTTTATTTCAAAATAGTTGACAGCTTATTTCCATTGAAAGCTTATTTTTATTGTTCAAAGAATGTGCGGGAGATGGTAGACAAAACCCACTACACCGATGGCTCCGAATTAACAACTTACAAGGAGAAAAATCATCTGGTCGGATTTTGTACTGACATTGAGAATTACAATATCCACAACCAAACTCCTCAACATTATGGTAAATACGTGCCACTAGTGCATGTGTTCAACTACGGTAACTACCATGGAGATACCCTGGTAAGATTTTTACTATTACGACATCCGTGCATCTTTTGCATACTTCTAAAACTAGTACATCATTGCTAACTATGAAGTTATTACTATGTTTTTCAACAGATAATCCCAGAGAATTGTGTGCCTCATATGATGTATCAAAAAGGTAGTCTTAATGTTTTGAACATACAGCCAGGTCATCCTACGAATCTCAACTGTCCATACGAGATTTCTAAAAGAAGTGGAGACATGAAAATCAAAGGATGGAAAAAATGTATGGACAGTCATAAGGAGCTTCTTGGAAGCAAAAGGAAGCGAAGCGCAAGAATTGGAGATAGGATGTTCTCCATTCTCCATAATGGAGAGTCAGGGTCTATATTGTTTTATGCTATTTTAGCTTAAATAGGGTATTTAGGTCCTGCCTAATACTGGTGATCATGTGCTAAGAACAATTAAGTAGGGTTGGTTCGATGACTATCAAGATGATGATCGTATGGCATGTTATGAATAACGAGTAGAAGTTGTATGATGATGATTAGTAGGACTTGTTAGGATTAGTATTACTTCCGACAAACTCCATACTCGCAGTCTTGAGACTTGTAATGTTTTATCTTTGTTCGGTCTTTTGAATTCGGAGACTAATATGATGAATTGTATTCGGAGACTAATCTTCTATTCTATTCGATGAATCTGCTGTTGTTGTGTGCTACTGTCTATATTCCGTCAAATAATATATTTTGTAACCTGTGCAAAAATCAGAAAAGTAAAAAAACCTAATATTCATACTAATGGCGCATCACTATAGAGTGCGCCATTACTATGCCAAGTATACTAATGGCGCATCCATCCGCAGTGCACCATTAGTGTGCCAAAGCACATGGTTAAATATGGCCCTACCACACATAACCCAAACTCTCGCAGATTGTACCCCAACTACGATGGACAGAGAACCAGCTTCACCCAATCTAACCCCAACCCCAGCCGATAGTAACCCAGTTCCTGTTGACACAGCACCATCTCCACCACAGAGCTCCCAAACAAGAGCAGTTAGTAAGGCAGCTCCAGTTCCCAAAGGGCCAGTACTATCACGGCGAACCTCAACTCCACCAGTTAGTACGCTTATTCCTGTGGAGGAAGCACAACCAGCTAGTCGTAGTTTAGCATCTATCGCATTTGATGTTGTTAAATCGTATGTGCGTATCTTCCCATCTTGGAAATATTATACTAAAGATGAAGGAAAATGCCAGTTGCAGGTGTTTGTCCAGGAGTTATGTGTAAGTAATGTTATTCATGGCAATTACTTTGCTTCGTCCCATACATCCTACCTCCATGATGGTTATAATACAACAAATTTTCCCATTTTTCTCTATAGAGAAGGACCGATTTCGAAACTCATGATGAGGTAACCTGTGCTAATACCTCTGCTATCTTCAAGAATGCTTGGTGGCAGTATCGGAATTACCTAAAGAAAACGTACTTCACCGGCAAAGAAACTCATCAAATTCCCTTACTTTCTCCTGAGACACATTTACTGGATGATGACTGGGAACACCTTGTTCTGTACTGGTCCCGAACCAAGAATGTGGTAAGGTCTATGAGCTCATTTTCTATTTTTAAGTATTATATTCTTGCGTCTTACTGTACTCTGTTCATGTAGAACAAGTGCCTAAACCTGGAGAACAATTGTTCTAATTTAAGATTCCATTGCTACCATAGGACATAGATATATGTTTGTTTGATGCTTTTATTATGTACTAGTACTTGGCAATAGAAGACTTGGTAGTTTAATCCTGTCCACCTTACTAATGAACTAGTTCACCGAAATGAGTTTCATATACTAGTACATGCTAAACTTGTTATGTGTCTGCTTGTTTCTTCTTTTAGAATGCTGACAGAATATTGGGGAAGAGTGCCTTATTAAGCAACGGTAAAGGAAGTAATGCAGATAAGGTTCAGGATAGTGACACATCCTGTCTTGGTTTAGTGTTGGAGTTACTGGCCACTACCTCTTGCACAAGCTATTCAAACTCACTGTCTGAATCAGTTCGGTTTCTTGAGTCTCAACTACAAGCTGAAAGACATCGATCGGCTGTGCTGCGACAAAAAGCGGAAGGACTACGGAAGTCCCTAGAGCATTCAGATGCATACTTTCTGGTGCAACAGCAAGCGTTGGAGGATTTTAGTGCCAAACAGGACAAAGCTAATCAGCTTGCTAAGCTTATTGCCAGCATGGTGGATACCCAGGATAACGTTTCTTGAGCTCTTCTGAAGTTGTTTCAGTTATGCTCTTGTTTTTCTGCCGCGTTTATTTGCACTGGTGGCCAATTTTGACGGCCAGTGTATATGATATGCTGCTTTGTTCCCTATATTTGCACTGGTGGTGAACTTTAATAGTCGTGATAGCCTAGCGTTAGTTGCTTGCTTATTTATTTCCTTGTTGTCTTGTTTATTTGTTTGCTTGTAGTCATTGCAGTTCTTTTTCCGCGGTTAACTAGTGGCTGCAATAACCTATTTTTTTAAACTAGGCCACAATAACCATGGGCTTATATTTACTGTAGTGACACTGGGCCTCCTACGGGCCTTAGAAACAGTGGTCCTTCTACGGGCCGTAGAAACAGTAGGCCTTCTACGGGCCGTAGAAACAACGGTCCTTCTATGGGTCGTATCATCAATGGGCCTTATACGGGCCGTATGATCGATTGGCCAAACATGGGCCAATAACAGGCCGCATTATGGCCGTAAACGGGCTAGAGTTGGAATCGTCCGTTCATGGGCCGACCGTAACGGGCCATCGTTAATAGGCCGTATTTGATGACGCTATGAAAACGGCCCAACGTATTAACATACCACAAACGGGCCGACTGTAACCACGGGCTGAATTTGGCCCACAAGCAGAAAATGACAGTAACGGGCCATAAGTAAACGAATGCTGGAAATGAGCCCAAGAATAAATGGGCTCTGAGAAGGCCAAAAGATAACATGGGATGAAAATGGCCCAACGGAATAACGGGCCGTTAACGGGTATAAAGTGATACACTGTTCATTACGGGCCAGTTTCACCACGGGCCGTTAATGGGTGTAAAGTGATACACTGTTCATTACGGGCCAGTTTCACCACGGGTCGTTAATAGGCCAAGAGTTACATAGGGCCTCATATGGGCCGAAAGACGTCATGGGCCATACATGGGCCAGAAGTGAAAACGGGCTGGAATCATATTGGATGGCCTAGATGACGCTACTGGGCCTAATTCGGATAGGGCATAACGGGCCTTGGGTTAGCGGGCTGTAAATGGGCTATATGCGAACAGGCCGTTAACAGGCTTTCCATGGGCCGGCCCGCCACCTTTTGACCAAGTCAAACGGGCCGGCCTTTTCACAGGAATGGGCCTCTGTTGGGTCGTGCCATGTGTTGACGTATCATAGGCGCCTATCTGACCCACTGACGAGCTGACACGTGTTTCGTCCGGCCAATAAGAATTTTACACGTGGAAATTTCCCATTGGTCGGGGCTGTTAACGGGTTATCGGATCCAAAACCCGACCTGATAGCTTAACGGCGTTCCGTTACGGTGGATGCCATGTGTCGGTCACCCTTGATGAAAGCACTTCTGTGACGCGCGATTTATCTTCATGGAAGTGGACACTTCCGTGATGATAATTTTGGTAATGTCATGGAACACTTCTACGACAGCACAGGTATGACTATCTTGATTATGTCATAAATTTGTCATGGATGTACATGCATGACAAAAAAAGCGACCTACTGTGACAAACACGTATCATCACGGAAGTGTATTTTTTGTAGTGCCGGGATATGCAATGGCTCATGAGTGACATGTATGAAAGAATTATGAATGGTGGCTTTGCCACAAATACGATGTCAACTACATGATCATGCTAAGCAATATGACAATGATGGAGTGTGTCATAATAAACGGAACAGTGGAAAGTTGCATGGCAATAAATCTCGGAATGGCTATGGAAATGCCATAATCGGTAGGTATGGTGGCTGTTTTGTGGAAGGTAAATGGTGGGTGTATGATACCGGTGAAAGGTGCGCGGTATTAGAGAGGGTGAGAGTGCGTATAATCCATGGACTCATCATTAGTCATAAAGAACTCATATACTTATTGCAAAAATCTACAAGTTATCAAAGCAAAGTATTACGCGCATGCTCCTAGGGGGATAGATTGGAAGGAAAAGACCATCGCTCGTCCCCGACCGCCACTCATAAGGAAAGCAATCAAAAAATAAATCATGCTCCGACTTCATCACATAACGGTTCACCATACGTGCATGCTACGGGAATCACAAACTTCAACACAAGTATTTCTCAAATTCAAAACTACTCAACTAGCACAACTTTAATATCACCATCTTTATATCTCAAAACAATTATCAAGTATCAAACTTATCATAGTATTCAACACACTCATAAGAAAGTTTTTATTATTAATCTTGTATACCAAGCATATTAGGATTTCAAGCAAATTACCATGCTATTTAAGACTCTCAAAATAATCTAAGTGAAGCATGAGAGATCAATAGTTTCAACAAAATGAATCCACCACCGTGCTCTAAAAGATATAAGTGAAGTACTAGAGCAAAATTATTGTCACATCCCTAGTCTGGTATGACCTAGGCTAGCTAGTCATTTGTGCATCATGTTTATATTCCATTTAAATTTGAAATGAGGATTGGTGGAACCCTCAGAATTATCTCTGAAAATGACCTAAATAAAAATTGCTCCAAAAAGGTCCAAGGAAATGCTCATGTTGCTCTCTGAAAATATTGGACAGAGATAAAAATCAAACCAATATTTTTAAGAGCTCATAGGTATTTATTTTGGGCATTTGGAATTAATGCATAAATATTTGCATTGGAAATATATTAGTTATATATATTAATATATGTCCAAAAATTATGCCACCTATTGGGGAGCTCTGGAATAATATAGCTAGCTCCTGCAAAAATTGGCATAAGGTAATTAAATGATTTAATATTTTAACTAAATCAAAACAAATGTCAGAAAAATTAGAAAACAAAAATAGAAGAGGGAGACTTACCTGGGCCTCCTCCCTGTGCAGCCCAGCAGCAGCAGGCCGGCCCAGCCAGCAGGCGGCCCAGCCCGCCTTCTCCTCTGTCGTCTTCCTCCTCGACAGAGGGAGGGGAGCGTGCCCGGCGCGCGCGCGCGCCACCGCGCCACGCCACCAGCCTCCCTGCTTGCCTGGCGCCCCCCTCGTCGCTCTGGACGATCCCGCGCGTCGCCACGCCACCCCGACCCCTCTCGCACTCTCCGTCGCCCTCCTTCTCTCCCCCTGCTCTCTCTCTCTCTCACCCGAGAATCACCGCCGCCGCCGACGAGCATCACCGTAGCCACCGCCTCCCCCTCGCCTCCCCGACACGCTCCCTAGATCCGCCGCGACCCCCTCTACCTCCTCGTCGAGCCACGCAAGACGGAGCACCCCGTGGAGCCGTCGCCGTCGCCAACTTCGCCTCCGGCCGCCGTGGATCCTCGCCGTCGATTCGGGAGCTACCGGGCATCCCCGACCTCGCCCTCGCGCTCCCTGGTCTCACTGTGAGCCCCCGCACCGAACCCCCTCCTCCCCGTGCTCGTTTGCCCCGTCTAGCTAGCTCAACCACCGCACCCGCAAGTTCCTCGCCGCCGGCCATGGCGCCACGGTGGCATGAGCCCAAGCCAGCCACTCCCGCGCGCGTCATCGTGCTCCTGGTGATGCGAGGAGGCCGTAGGAGCCCTCCGCTTCCACTGCCGTGCACCACAATGCCGCGGCCGCAAGACGCTGAGCTCCGTCCACCGCCGCGAGCTTTGCTCCGGCGAGCTCCGGCCTCCCCCGCTCCTTCCACCTGCCCCACCAGATGCGCGAGAGCCCGGGCTACGCCCCGGTGCTCTCTGACGCCGCCCCCGTGGCCTGTTTCACGGACGCCGCCGCGTCCAGAGGTCGCCGACGACGACCTCGCCGGCCTGACGAGTGGGCCTCGTCGGCAGGTGATTAGCTAAGTGCTAATCACCGTTAAATAACCCCCCCTGACACTGACAGTGGGCCCCAGCGCCACTAACTTTTAATTAGGATTAAACTAACCTCGGTTAAACCCCCCCTGTCACTGACGTGTGGACCCCACACGTCAGGTTTGACCCCAGTCAGCCGCAGTTGACTGCTGACGTCGTGCTGACGTCATGCTGGTGCAATAATATAATTTCTGGATTTAAATTAAATCAGGAAATTCTAGAAATTGATTTAAACTTCAAAAATTCATATCAATTCAACCGTAGCTCAGATTAAAATAATTTATATATGAAAAATTATCAGAAAAATGCAATCTTTCCATCTGTACTAGTTTCATGCATGACAAACCAACTTATACTTGCTGTATAGGTAAAAACACATTATGGCATATATACGAGCCTACTTTGGAGATGCATTTGAGCTTATGGTTCAAATGGACTTCAAACCAAATGATTACTAGTTGCATTAGCTCAAACAACATCACATCTTCATGCCATGTTCATGCATCATATTGTTGCATATGTTTGTGTATTGATTTCCGGCACCGTTCCTTCTCGATAGGCCCTGCTCCGGAGACGTTCCAGAGTACCTGTCTATGAAGCAGTGCCTCCCTTGTTGATTTACTAGGCAAGCAAACCCCCTTGTTCATTTCAATAAAACCCTACTCTCCCGCTCCTGCTCTCAGTTATTGCATTAGGACAACAACGATTCATCTGCTACTTTGTGCTGCGGTAGTTGAACCCATTCCTCTGCATGACCTGTCATTGCCACAGTAAATAGTTGAAACCCACTAGCATGTGTAGGAGTTGATTGAGCCATGTTGTGTTCCTACCATGCTATGCCTGCTATTGCTTAGAGTTGTGTCAGGTCTGGTTCATTGGGAATGAATTGGAGTGTTACGATATGTTCTGATGCTGACAGTGAAGTGTGTGAACATGATTTGGTAAAGGTAGTGGTGAGAGGCCATGTAGGAGTACATGGTGGGTTGTCTCACTGGAACCGTCCTTAAGCACTGAGTTCTATGTATGTTGTCCAATGACTCGATACTACCACACATTGGAATGCTTAAGTGCCCCTCTCGACTTATTAGCCAACTTGATCTCTGTCCAGGAGTCGCAACTAGTTTCTGGTGTTTGTAGGTAGTGCTATTTTTCTACCAAGTGGCACCCGGCAGGGTGGGCTTGGGACAGACTAGGCACACATGGCCTGGTGTACCGAGTGGCACCCGGATGGTGGGCTCGGGAACCCTGCTCACATCGTTTGGGGCCGTGAGCGACACCCCGGCCGGATCTCCTTGCGGATGGAACCCGAATAGGCGATAAACCTGGATTAGAGTCTTGTGTGGTTAGTCAGGTCGTGGCCGACACCCTCGCCAGGCTTCCGCTTGAAGGTTGCCGAGATACATGACGTGTACATGGCGGTAAGTGGCGAGAGCGTGTGTGAAGAAGTACACCCCTGCAGGGTTAACATGATCTATTCGAATAGCCGGGTCCGCGGTTATGGACTTCTTGGATGCTTACATGGTACATAGACAACTTGAAGTGGATACCCTAAAAGGCTCAAGACAAGTGTGAGTGCTATGGATGGCCTTCTCGTAGGGAGACGAGGATGAATCCATAGTAGTGTATTGTGTGGTGATTAGTGGACTCGTGTACGTTGTCTCACCTCAAGAGTTTCTGGTAGTCGTAGAACAGGATAGCCACAGAGTCAAAGCTGGCTTGCTGCAACTAAACCCCACAGTACCCTCTTGATACAAATGCATGTATGCTAGGATCTGATGTAAGTCTTGCTGAGTACCTTTGTACTCATGTTGCTTCATTTATGTTTTTGCAGCGGAGACTTCGGTCTTACTAGTGTTCTCGTGGACTTCGACTAGTAGCTAGTACCTCAGCTACGATCTTGATCAGATGATGTAGATAGTCAGGCTTTCAGCCTTTTTCATTTATAGATGTCTGTACTCAGACATGTAATGCTTCCGTTTGTTGCTTGATTGCTCTGAATGTTGGGTCATGTGACCCCTGGTTGTAATATTGCTATGTTGGCTCTTCTGAGCCTTTATCTATATGAGTTGTTGAGTTATGTTGTGATGCCATGTTGTACAGCACATACTTGCATGTTATGCGTACGTGTAATGTGTATTGCTATGTGTGGGATATGACTATCTAGTTGTTTATCCTTAGTAGCCTCTCTTACCGGGAAATGTCTCCTAGTGCTTCCACTGAGCCCTGGTAGCTTGCTACTGGTCCGGAACACTTAGGCTGGCCGACATGTGTCCTTCTTCGATCCTGTGTCTGTCCCTTCGGGGAAATGTCACGCGATGAATACCGGAGTCCTGTTAGCCCGCTACAGCCCGGTTCACCGGAGTCCTGTTAGCCCAGTGCTACAGCCTGGATTCACTCGCTGATGACCAACACGTTCGATGCTGGGTCATGGATGCCTGTCCCTGTAAGTTAGTGCCACTTTGGGTTTACGACTAGCCATGTCAGCCCGGGCTCTTTATCATATGGATGCTAGCGACACCATCATATACGTGTGCCAAAAGGCGCAAACGGTCCCGGGCAAAGGTAAGGCGACACCCGTGGGGATACCGTGCGTGAGGCCGCAAAGTGATATGAGGTGTTACATGCTGGATCAATGTGGCATTGAGTCGGGGTCCTGACAGCGCTGGTATCAGAGCCTGACTGCCTGTAGGATTACCAAGCCAAACTGGTCGAAGTTGAGTCTAGAAATTCTTTAGTTATGTAAGTTAATTGATTGTGGGAAGGAACGTAAGGCTCTTTTTACTTCTTATACCTCGTGGCCTTCTGATCTGAGTCATCCTATCTTTCCAACGGGGTTAAGGAACTAGGCTTTCTCTTCCGTCTATCAGGATCACGTGTTACTACTCCGTAGTCCCATAGGATTGGTTGATCAGAGTCATACCCCAGTTTTCGAGTACTTCCGGTGTAGTCTGTTTAGTATGATCTCAGAACCTTGAGTGATGATGATGAGTATGTTACCACCCCATTTTTAGTAGGATGTCTCATTCTGAGCATTTTACTGCCGTTATGCTGCCGGAATTTTCCTAGGAGTTCGAGAGATACTAATTCCTTGTCCTACATTCTACAGTCTATAGTTGATGCTGACTCCGTCCCTGGTTTCGTTTCTCAGGATGTCATCAAGTTCTATTATTCGTAGCCAGAACCATGAAGATGGTAGGGATGAGGATCCTCCCGACCTGCCTTCGTTGATAGAGTTCATGTTAGAAATGGAGAGGAACAAGCGTGAGTCTAACCGTTTGTTGGCACGTATCGAGGAGAACACCGCACATCAGTTCAAAGGATCTGTGACCATTCATGACTTTATCCGCTTGCACCCACCCACCTTTCATCATTCCATCGAGCCACTCGATGCAGATGACTGGCTCCGTAGCATCACTCATAAGCTGCATTCCGCGAGCATAGCTGAAGATGACAAGGTCACCTATGCTGCATACCACCTGGAAGGTCCTGCTAGTCTTTGGTGGCAGAACTATGAGGCTATGCTTCCAGCTAGCCAGATTCCTACTTGGAGGGATTTCACTGAGGCTTTTCATGAGCATCACATTCCCCAGGCCCTCATTGATCGCAAGAGAGAAGAGTTCTGTAGTCTCACCCAGAGTAAGATGGTTGTTGATGCTTATAGCAGAGAGTTTGAGAACCTCGCGCGCTATGCTACAGAAGAAGTGTCCATGGACGCCAAGAAGCAAGCTAGGTTCCGGAAGGGTCTCAACCCAAGTTGCGTCGTGATCTCCACCTGCATCATTGTGATACATTCCAAGCCCTTGTGAACAAGGCCATCAATGCAGAGACAACTCAGCTCACTTACGAGGAGTCTCGTAAGCACACCCGTGATTTGGGATCTTCCTCTGGCTCTAGTTCCCAGAAGCGCCGGATTTGGGTTCCAAACTCCGCTCTTCCTTCCGGATATGCACTGAGGCCATCCTATGTGGTGCCTTCCCCAGCTCAGTCGTATGTTCCACCCAGGCCTACTGGTAGACCGCTTGTCAGTGCGGGTCCACGTCCAACCTCAGGGACTTGCTTCACATGCGGGAAGCCAGGACACTATGCACGTGACTGCTCTCAGACTAGTTATGCTCCACCCCAGCCCGAGAAGGCTGTTGGCTGTGTTAAGCCGCCGAGTAAGACGATCAAAGCCAAGCCAGTTCACACCGAACGTGGACGTGTGCATCACGTCTCAGCTAAAGATGCTCATGATGATCCGGATGTCGTTCTTGGTACACTCCTTGTCAATTGTCACCCAGCATCAGTTCTATTCGATACTGGAGCATCTCACTCCTTCATTTCTGAAGGCTATGCTCGTTTGCACGACATGTCATTTTGTGATATGCCAACTCCGCTTGAAATCCAAACCCCAGGGTCTAGATGGCAAACCACCAGAATTAGCCATGGTAATGAAATCCTTGTTGACAGATATTAACATCATCTTGGGTATGGACTGGATGACAGCTCATCATGCCAAGATTGATTGTTACACCAGATCTGTTCAGCTTACACACCCATCTGGCAAGATAGTCACCGTCTCCACTAGAGTTGCCAAGCGTCAGCTCTATTCTCTTAATGCCAGCCCTCTTCCAGACCTTGAAGATATCCCGGTAGTCCGTGACTTTCCGGATGTCTTTCCAGAGGAACTGCCAGGTGTTCCACCTGACAGAGATGTAGAGTTCGTCATAGATCTTATCCCAGGAACAGCTCCAATCTCTAGGAGACCTTACAATATGGCACCCCTAGAACTAGCCGAGCTTAAGAAACAACTCGATGAGTCCTTGCAAAAGGGTTTCATCCGTCCTAGTTCTTCTCCTTGGGCTTGCCCCGTCCTCTTTGTCAAGAAGAAAGACGATACGGACCGGATGGTTGTAGATTATCGTCCCGTTAATTTGGTCACGATAAAGAACAAATATCCGCTCCCCAGGATTAACGACCTGTATGATCAGCTCGCTGGATCCTCAGTCTTCTCCAAGATGGATTTAAGGTTAGGATACCACCAAATCAAGATCAGAAACTGGGACATTCCCAAGACAGCTTTTGTCACTCGTTATGGCCAGTACGAGTACACCGTCATGTCCTTCGGCCTAACCAACGCCCCAGCCACATTCTCCCGCTTGATGAACTCGATCTTCATGGAGTACTTAGATAAGTTCGTCGTGGTTTACCTCGATGATATTCTTATTTACTCGAAGAACGAGGAAGAGCATGCCGAACATCTTAGACTTGTGTTAGAAAAACTCAGAGAGCACCGCCTTTATGCCAAGTTCTCCAAGTGTGAATTTTGGTTGCCAGAAGTGACCTACCTAGGCCACGTAATCTCTGGTAAAGGCATTGCTGTCAATCCCGAGAGAGTCAAGGCTGTTCTCGATTGGACTCCACCTGAGACCGTCAAACAAGTTAGGAGTTTCCTTGGTCTAGCCAGCTATTGCCGCCGCTTTGTTGAAAATTTCTCCAAAGTAGCCAAACCCCTCACGGAACTTCTCAAGAAAGATAAAAAGTTCGAGTGGTCCCCACAGTGTGAGTACAGTTTTCAGGAACTGAAAAGACGCCTGACTTCTGCTCCCATACTTGTGCCACCGGATTTCACAAAGGACTTTGTTATCTATTGTGACGCCTCACGACAGGGACTAGGTTGCATTCTTATGCAGGATCGTCATGTAATTGCCTATGCATCTCGACAGTTGCATCCACATGAGGATAATTATCCTACTCATGATCTAGAGCTTGCAGCCGTAGTCTATGCACTCAAGACCTGGCGACATTACCTCCTTGGTAAACATTGCGAGATCTACACCGATCACCAGAGTCTCAAGTATATCTTCACCCAACCGGATCTGAACCTTAGGCAAAGACGTTGGCTGGAGTTGATCACAGATTATGATCTAGGGATTACCTACACCCCAGGCAAAGCCAATGTCATGGCTGATGCTCTAAGCCGTAAATCCTATTGCAACAATCTCATGTTGCAGCAAGGCCAACCACTTCTCCATGAGGAATTCTGTAAGCTTAATCTTCACATCGCTCCTCACGGATTCCTCTCTACCTTAGTGGCGAAACCTACCCTTGAGGATCAGATCATCTCTGACCAGAAGTTTGATAGGGGTGTTATCCGCATTAAGAGAAACATTAAGAAGGGAGTTGGTGGATGTTTCTCTATGGATGATCGAGGTGTTGTTTTCTTTGAGAATCGCTTGGTGGTTCCCAAGAATCAACATCTTCGACAACTGATTCTTAAGGAGGCGCATGAATCTCCTCTCACGATTCATCCCGGTAGTACTAAGATGTATCAGGATCTACGCCAGAGGTTCTGGTGGACTAGGATGAAGAGAGAAATCGCTGAGTTCATTGCTAAATGTGACGTTTGTCGTCGCGTTAAGGCAGAACATCAAAGACCTGCTGGCACCCTTCAGCCTTTAGCTATTCCTGAATGGAAATGGGATAAAGTTGGTATGGACTTCATCACCGGCTTTCCCAGGACCAAGAGAGGGAATAACGCTATCTTCGTAGTCGTTGATCGTCTTTCCAAAGTGGCTCACTTCCTTCCTGTTCGAGAGAGTATCACTGCTAGTCAGCTTGCTGACTTATATATTTCTCGAATAGTGTCACTTCATGGTGTTCCACTAGAGATCAATTCAGACCGTGGAAGTCTTTTCACTTCTCATTTCTGGGAGAGTTTCCAAACTGCCATGGGAACCCATCTTTCCTTCAGTACTGCTTTCCACCCTCAGTCGAGTGGTCAGGTGGAACGGGTCAATCAAATTCTCGAAGACATGCTTAGAGCTTGCGTTATCTCATTGGGTATGGATTGGGAGAAATGTCTTCCTTTTGCTGAGTTTGCTTATAACAATAGCTATCAATCCAGCCTCAAGAAAGCTCCTTTTGAAGTTCTCGATGGACGAAGATGTCGAACACCTTTGAACTGGTCAGAAACCGGTGAAAGACAATTCTTTGGACCAGATATGATCCAGGATGCAGAAGAGCAAGTTCGCATCATTCGTGAGAATTTGAAAACAGCCCAGTCTCGTCAGAAGAGCCAGTACGATCGTCATCATAAGGATATGACTTATGAAATTGGCGACCAAGCTTACCTTCGGGTTACTCCTTTGAAGGGTACCCATCGTTTCGGTATCAAGGGTAAGTTGGCTCCTCGTTACATTGGTCCTTTTCATATTCTCGCTAAATGAGGAGAGGTTGCCTACCAATTGGAACTACCCCCACATCTTTCTCGAGTTCATGATGTCTTCCACGTCTCTCAACTCAGGCGTTGCTTCTTGGATCCCATCCGCGGAGTGGACCACGAAACGCTTGATCTCCAAGATAACCTCACATACCGAGAGTACCCGGTTCGCATCCTTGATCAAGCCGAGCGTGTTACCCGACGTCAGAACATCAAGTTTCTCAAAGTTCAATGGTCTCATCATTCCGAGAGAGAAGCTACTTGAGAGCGAGAAGATCGTCTTCGACTGGAGTACCCCGCTTTCTTTCCGTCGACCCCTGAATCTCGGGACGAGATTCTTTCAAGTGGGGGCGAGTTGTCACATCCCTAGTCTGGTATGACCTAGGCTAGCTAGTCATTTGTGCATCATGTTTATATTCCATTTAAATTTGAAATGAGGATTGGTGGAACCCTCAGAATCATCTCTGAAAATGACCTAAATAAAAATTGCTCCAAAAAGGTCCAAGGAAATGCTCATGTTGCTCTCTGAAAATATTGGACAGAGATAAAAATCAAACCAATATTTTTAAGAGCTCATAGGTATTTATTTTGGGCATTTGGAATTAATGCATAAATATTTGCATTGGAAATATATTAGTTATATATATTAATATATGTCCAAAAATTATGCCACCTATTGGGGAGCTCTGGAATAATATAGCTAGCTCCTGCAAAAATTGGCATAAGGTAATTAAATGATTTAATATTTTAACTAAATCAAAACAAATGTCAGAAAAATTAGAAAACAAAAATAGAAGAGGGAGACTTACCTGGGCCTCCTCCCTGTGCAGCCCAGCAGCAGCAGGCCGGCCCAGCCAGCAGGCGGCCCAGCCCGCCTTCTCCTCTGTCGTCTTCCTCCTCGACAGAGGGAGGGGAGCGTGCCCGGCGCGCGCGCGCGCCACCGCGCCACGCCACCAGCCTCCCTGCTTGCCTGGCGCCCCACTCATCGCTCTGGACGATCCCGCGCGTCGCCACGCCACCCCGACCCCTCTCGCACTCTCCCTCGCCCTCCTTCTCTCCCCCTGCTCTCTCTCTCTCTCTCACCCGAGAATCACCGCCACCGCCGACGAGCATCACCGTAGCCACCGCCTCCCCGTCGCCTCCCCGACACGCTCCCCAGATCCGCCGCGACCCCCTCTACCTCCTCGTCGAGCCACGCAAGACGGAGCACCCCGTGGAGCCGTCGCCGTCGCCGTCGCCAACTTCGCCTCCGGCCGCCGTGGATCCTCACCGTCGATTCGGGAGCTACCGGGCATCCCCGACCTCGCCCTCGCGCTCGCTGGTCTTGCTGTGAGCCCCCGCACCGAACCCCCTCCTCCCCGTGCTCGTTTTCCCCGTCTAGCTAGCTCAACCACCGCGCCCGCAAGTTCCTCGCCGCCGGCCATGGCACCACGGTGGCATGAGCCCAAGCCAGCCACTCCCGCGCGCGTCACCGTGCTCCTGGTAACGCCAGGAGGCCGTAGGAGCCCTCTGCTTCCACTGCCGTGCACCACAACGCCGCGGCCGCAAGCCGCCGAGCTCCGGCCGCCGCCGCGAGCTTTGCTCCGGCGAGCTCCGGCCTCCCCCGCTCCTTCCACCTGCCCCACCAGATGCGCGAGAGCCCGGGCTATGCCCCGGTGCTCTCCGCCGCCGCCCCCGCGGCCTGTTTCGCGGACGCCGCCGCGTCCAGAGGTCGCCGCTGACGACCTCGCCGGCCTGACGAGTGGGCCCCGTCGGCAAGTGATTAGCTTAGTGCTAATCACCGTTAAATAACCCCCCCTGACACTGACAGTGGGCCCCAGCGCCACTAACTTTTAATTAGGATTAAACTAACCTCGGTTAAACCCCCCCTGTCACTGACGTGTGGACCCCACACGTCAGGTTTGACCCCAGTCAGCTGCAGTTGACTGCTGACGTCGTGCTGACGTCATGCTGGCGCAATAATATAATTTCTGGATTTAAATTAAATCAGGAAATTCCAGAAATTGATTTAAACTTCAAAAATTCATATCAATTCAACCGTAGCTCAGATTAAAATAATTTATATATGAAAAATTATCAGAAAAATGCAATCTTTCCATCTGTACTAGTTTCATGCATGACAAACCAACTTATACTTGCTGTATAGGTAAAAACACATTATGGCATATATACGAGCCTACTTTGGAGATGCATTTGAGCTTATGGTTCAAATGGACTTCAAACCAAATGATTACTAGTTGCATTAGCTCAAACAACATCACATCTTCATGCCATGTTCATGAATCATATTGTTGCATATGTTTGTGTATTGATTTCCGGCACCGTTCCTTCTCGATAGGCCCTGCTCCGGAGACGTTCCAGAGTACCTGTCTATGAAGCAGTGCCTCCCTTGTTGATTTACCAGGCAAGCAAACCCCCTTGTTCATTTCGATAAAACCCTACTCTCTCGCTCCTGCTCTCAGTTATTGCATTAGGACAACAACGATTCATCTGCTACTTTGTGTTGCGGTAGTTGAACCCATTCCTCTGCATGACCTGTCATTGCCACAGTAAATAGTTGAAACCCACTAGCATGTGTAGGAGTTGATTGAGCCATGTTGTGTTCCTACCATGCTATGCCTGCTATTGCTTAGAGTTGTGTCAGGTCTGGTTCATTGGGAATGAATTGGAGTGTTACGATATGTTCTGATGCTGAGAGTGAAGTGTGTGAACACGATTTGGTAAAGGTAGTGGTGAGAGGCCATGTAGGAGTACATGGTGGGTTGTCTCACGGGAACCGTCCTTAAGCACTAAGTTCTATGTATGTTGTCCAATGACTCGATACTACCACACATTGGAATGCTTAAGTGCCCCTCTCGACTTATTAGCCAACTTGATCTCTGTCCAGGAGTCGCAACTAGTTTCTGGTATTTGTACGTAGTGCTATTTTTCTACCAAGTGGCACCCGGCAGGGTGGGCTTGGGACAGACTAGGCACACGTGGCCTGGTGTACCGAGTGGCACCCGGATGGTCGGCTCGGGAACCCTGCTCACATCGTTTGGGGCCGTGAGCGACACCCCGGCCAGATCTCCTTGTGGATGGAACCCGAATAGGCGATACACTTGGATTAGAGTCTTGTGTGGTTAGTCAGGTCGTGGCCGACACCCTCGCCAGGCTTCCGCTTGAAGGTTGCCGAGGTACATGATGTGTACATGGCGGTAAGTGGCGAGAGCGTGTGTGAAGAAGTACACCCCTGCAGGGTTAACATGATCTATTCGAATAGCCGGGTCCGCGGTTATGGACTTCTTGGATGCTTACATGGTACATAGACAACTTGAAGTGGATACCCTAAAAGGCTCAAGACAAGTGTCAGTGCTATGGATGGCCTTCTCGTAGGGAGACGAGGATGAATCCATAGTAGTGTATTGTGTGGTGATTAGTGGACTCGTGTATGTTGTCTCACCTCAAGAGTTTCTGGTAGTCGTAGAACAGGATAGCCACAGAGTCAAAGCTGGCTTGCTGCAACTAAACCCCACAGTACCCTCTTGATACAAATGCATGTATGCTAGGATCTGATGTAAGTCTTGCTGAGTACCTTTGTACTCATGTTGCTTCATTTATGTTTTTGCAGCGGAGACTTCGGTCTTACTAGTGTTCTCGTGGACTTCGACTAGTAGCTAGTACCTCAGCTACGATCTTGATCGGATGATGTAGATAGTCAGGCTTTCAGCCTTTTTCATTTATAGATGTCTGTACTCAGACATGTAATGCTTCCGTTTGTTGCTTGATTGCTCTGAATGTTGGGTCATGTGACCCCTGGTTGTAATATTGCTATGTTGGCTCTTCTGAGCCTTTATCTATATGAGTTGTTGAGTTATGCTGTGATGCCATGTTGTACAGCACATACTTGCATGTTATGCGTACGTGTAATGTGTATTGCTATGTGTGGGATCTGACTATCTAGTTGTTTATCCTTAGTAGCCTCTCTTACCGGGAAATGTCTCCTAGTGCTTCCACTGAGCCCTGGTAGCTTGCTACTGCTCCGGAACACTTAGGCTGGCCGGCATGTGTCCTTCTTTGATCCTGTGTCTGTCCCTTCGGGGAAATGTCACGCGATGAATACCGGAGTCATGTTAGCCCGCTACAGCCCGGTTCACCGGAGTCCTGTTAGCCCAGTGCTACAGCCTGGATTCACTCGCTGATGACCGACACGTTCGATGCTGGGTCATGGATGCCTGTCCCTGTAAGTTAGTGCCACTTTGGGTTTACGACTAGCCATGTCAGCCCGGGCTCTTTATCATATGGATGCTAGCGACACCATCATATACGTGTGCCAAAAGGCGCAAACGGTCCCGGGCAAAGGTAAGGCGACACCCGTGGGGATACCGTGCGTGAGGCCGCAAAGTGATATGAGGTGTTACATGCTGGATCGATGTGGCATTGAGTCGGGGTCCTGACAATTATATAACTCAAAAGATATAAGCGAAGCACATAGAGTATTCTAACAAATTTCGAATCATGTATGGCTCTCTCAAAAGGTGTGTACAGCAAGGATGATTGTGGTAAACTAACAAATAAAGACTCAAATCATACAAGACGCCCCAAGCAAAACACATATCATGTGGCGAATAAAAATATAGCTCCAAGTAAAGTTACCGATAGAAGTAGACGAAAGAGGGGATGCCTTCCGGGGCATCCCCAAGCTTTGGCTTTTAGGTGTCCTTAGATTATCTTGGGGGTGCCATGGGCATCCCCAAGCTTAGGCTCTTGCCACTCCTTGTTCCATAATCCATGAAATCTTTACCCAAAACTTGAAAACTTCACAACACAAAACTTAAAGTAGAAAATCTCGTGAGCTCCGTTAGTGAAAGAAAACAAAAGACCACTTCAAGTTACTGTAATAAACTCATTATTTCTTTATATTGGTGTTATACCTAGCTTATTCCAACTTCTATGGTTTATAAACTATTTTACTAGCCATAGATTCATCGAAATAAGCAAACAACACACGAAAAACAGAATCTGTCAAAAACAGAACAGTCTGTAGTAATCTGTAGCTAGCGCACGATCTGGAACCCCGAAAATTCTAAAATAAACTGCTGGACGTGAGGAATTTATCAATTAATCATCTTAAAAAAGAATTAACTAAATAGAACTTTCCAAATAAAAATAGCAGTAGTTCTCGTGAGTGCTAAAGTTTCTGTTTTTTACAGCAAGTTCAACAAGACTTTCCCCAAGTCTTCCCAACGGTTCTACTTGGCACAAACACTAATTAAACACAAAAAAACAACCAAAACAGAGGATAGATAAATTATTTATTACTAAACAGGAGCAAAAAGCAAGGAATAAAAATAAAATTGGGTTGCCTCCCAACAAGCGCTATCGTTTAACGCCCCTTGCTAGGCATGACAAGCAAGAATAGATCTAGGTATTGCCATAATAGTAAGATAGATTATTAAAACTCATTTCATATTCTCTATGTTTGGCAGCAAGTTTTATTTGAGGCAAGCAAAAGTAATCAAAAGGGCTAAATTTAATGGGACAAAAGTCCCCAAGATCAACCTTGGGAGGTATGGGTTCCTCCTTTGGTCCTTGATATTGCACAACCAATTCATCATTATAAGCATTCTTTTGATAGAACTTTGTGAGCCTATATTAAAGAGAATATCCTAGTTCATTATTTCGAATAGCCAAATCATCATTAAGGTAAGAGATTCTGTCAACTAAAACATTGGTAGGAACCCTTTTTCTAAGATTTTCATTGAAAGCAACATAGTCTAGAGATTGAAAATGCGTTATTTCTTCTTGATCAAAGAGGATAGACTCTATGGGAGGACGGCAAGCGTCCACCCTATAATGTTCAAAGATTTATTTGGCCTCTTTTATTATGAATCTAAACTCATGAGCCAAAAAGATAGTAGCGGCACGCTTAACAGAAGAATGCTCAATATTAGAAAATTCCAGAAAAATCCTTTGTATGGAAGGATGCATGTGCATGAATTGTCTTTCAAGTTCAACTACAAGCATGGCAATAGCGTCCGCAATACTACTAGTTCGATGAAGGATAGAACTACCCATAGAAGGTAAAGCACCGGCACAAGTAAAGAAATCTTGAATAACTCCTTTTCCAATAATATTACCACTACCAACACGGAATCTTTTTGTATGAGAGATAGTGGATTCTTTAGTAAGAGCATCAGAATTATTATCGACAATAGTTTCCCCAATTCCAGACATTGAAGCAGAAGGTAAAGGACTAGCCATAACGACAAGCAAACAAACTAACACACAAGCAAACAGAAAGCAAGCAGGCAAAAAGAGGCAAATAGAGAGGGAGGATAGAGAGAGAGTGCGAATAAAACGGCAAGGGTGAAGTGGGGGAGAGGCAAATGAGAGGCAAATGGCAAATAATGTAATGCGGGAGATAAGGGTATGTGATGGGTACTTGGTATGTTGACTTTTACGTAGAACTCCCCGGCAACGGCGCCAGAAATCCTTCTTGCGACCTCTTGAGCACTGCGTTGGTTTTCCCCGAAGAGGAAGGGATGATGCAGCAAAGTAGTGTAAGTATTTCCCTCAGTTTTTGAGAACCAAGGTATCAATCCAGTAGGAGGCTACGCGTGAGTCCCTCGTACCTGCACAAAACAAATAAATCCTCGCAACCAACGCAAATAGGGGTTGTCAACCCCTATAAGGCCACTTACGAGAGTGAGATCTGATAGATATGACAAGATAATATTTTTGGTATTTTTATGATAAAGATGCAAAGTAAAATAAAGGCAAAGGAAATAACTAAGTAGTAGGACATCAATATGATAAAGATAGACCCGGGGGCCATAGGTTTCACTACTGGCTTCTCTCGAGAGCATAAGTATTCTACGGTGGGTGAACAAATTACTGTTGAGCAATTGACAGAATTGAGCATAGTTATGAGAATATCTAGGTATGATCATGTATATAGGCATCACGTCCGAGACAAGTAGACCGACTCCTGCCTACATCTACTACTATTACTCCACTCATCGACCGCTATCCAGCATGCATCTAGAGTATTAAGTTAAAAATAGCGTAATGCCTTAAGAAAGATGACATGATGTAGAGGGATAGACCCATGCAATATGAAGAAAACCCCATCTTGTTATCCTCGATGGCAACAATACAATACATGCCTTGCTTCCCTTACTGACACCGGGAAAGGACACCGCAAGATTGAACCCAAAGCTAAGCACTTCTCCCATTGCAAGAAAGATCAATCTAGTAGGCCAAACCAAACTAATAATTCGAAGAGACTTGCAAAGATAACCAATCATACATAAAAGAATTCAGAGAAGATTCAAATATTATTCATAGATAGACTTGATCATAAGCCCACAATTCATCGGTCTCAGCAAACACACCGCAAAAAGAAGATTACATCAAATAGTTCTCGACAAGAGAGGGGGAGAACATTGTATTGAGATCCAAAAAGAGAGAAGAAGCCATCTAGCTACTAACTACGGACCTATAGGTCTGTGGTAAACTACACACACTTCATCGGAGAGGCTATGGTGTTGATGTTGAAGCCCTCTGTGATTGATGCCCCCTACCATGGAGCTCCGGAACAGGCCCCAAGATGGGATCTCGTGGATACAGAAAGTTGCGGCGGTGGAATTAGGTTTTTGGCTCCGTATCTGATTGTTTGGGGGTATGTGGATATATATATGAGGAAGGAGTACGTCGGTGGAGCAATAGGGGGCCTACGAGGGTGGAGGGTGCGCCTGGTGGGGGTGGGCGCGCCCCCTACCTCGTGGCCTCCTGTTTCTTTTCTTGACATAGGTTCCAAGTCTCTCTCGTCTTATTCGTTGAGAAAATCACATTCCCGAAGGTTTCATTCCATTTGGAATCCATTTGATATTCCTTTTCTTCGAAACCCTAAAATAGGCAAAAACAACAATTCTAGGTTGGGCCTCCGGTTAATAGGTTAGTCCCAAAAATAATATAAAAGTGGATAATAAAGCCCAATAATGTCCAAAATAGTAGATAATATAGCATGGAGCAATCAAAAATTATAGATACGTTGGAGACATATCATTACCATCTGCCTTAGACGCACAGTTCAGGACCCCCTACCCGAGATCCGCCGGTTTTGACACCGACAGCGAGGTCCAGCAAGAGCTCCAGGATGCCGTCAAGAAGTACGAGTCCCTGGAGCATGATTCTAAGACGCAAGGGCCCGACTTCGCGAAGGTCCGACAGAGCGCACGAGATGCCCGAGCCGAAGCCCAGAGCGCCCTTCAGGAAATCCAGGTGGCCAAGAAGATCATCGCGGGTAAGGGTTTCGTTATGCAAAGCAAGTCTGCGAAGGAAACATTCCTTTTACTTACCCGAATTTGGAGCTCTCCACGGGCGTTTACGGATTTGCCACTCAGTGTATCGGATGTTGTCGAGTTATATCAAGCCGAAGAAGGGAGTTCTACGGAGAAGCCATTTGGTCTCATTACCTTGGACCAGAATATCCGGTGCCCTTCAGCGACTAGCTGAAACAGCTAGTCGAGCTGCACAAGGCGGCCGAGCTAGCCATGAAGGACCTAATAGTCTGACTATGGCCTGCCGAGCCCCTGCCCAGCAACTACTTTGGACTTGTGAAGCGTCTTGTGGGTGCCTGCCCACGGCTTGAAGTCGTGAAGCGGTCGGTCTGCATTGAAGGTGCATGGATGGCCTTTGCCTGCGCCAAGACGCATTGGGCGAAGATGGATGCCAAGAAGCTGATGACCGAGGGGGCCTCCTGAGGGAAGGAGCACCACCGACCCGAGCTATATTTTGATAGTGTCCTGAAGGGATCCCGCCTTGTGGTGGAGCAATGTGCGAAGGATGTTATATTCCCATGAAAACATTCATGTTATCCTCTCATGTAATATGAAACAAGGTCGTTATGTAATATAGTGCTTGTGACTCTTAAAATTTTACCTCCTGTGCGGCCGTTTATGAACTCTGAGGGTTAGCCAGTCGTCGGCTTTTGCCCCCATGTAGATAGTACGGGGGTGTTCGGGATAAATCTAAACACTCTTTACTCCACATTCTGGTCCTTAAACGAGGTGTTTAGCGCAACGAACAAGGCAATCAGACTATACGGATTTTATCGCCCTCACTTAGCCATAGGAGTTTGACAATGAGAATTTTGGCGAAGCCCCTGGTATTCGGAAGGACGAACTTGGGGCGCTATACACACCTGATCGGATAAAAACCGATTCCTCGCGTAAAGCGGAAAAAAAATCTCTAAGGATTTGAAACCTCTCGAACGGCTGACCAGCTCTCGCTACATCATGACAGTCAGTTTTCGGCTTTCTCTACTGAGGTGCTCGTCCGGAAGAACCGGGACACAATCGTAGTAGTTCTTCCTTTACTACCCTAGCCGATATAGCGGAATGTAAGGTAGTAAGCACAGGAGCCAGGCAACCCAACTATTGACCAAAGGCATGATTCGGAGCCGATGCATATAATGCTATAAGTTCGGGGTGTCGAACTATACTGTAAAAAGTGTTCCGACTTTATTGCCATACTGTGGGGCGTGATGAAGCCCCTGGTGAAGTAATACGTACCAGAGTGTACGGATGCGATGAGTAATAAATACAAAGGCAAGGAAAAAATCAAGTAATAAGCTGACGCTGCCAATTATTTTCCATTGTAAGTTGATTAATACGTCGAGATGTACTTGTGCAAGTAATGCGATAAGCAAGTAAGGCTATTTAACATGCCATGACCAAGAGCGAGCTACGTGTGGGTATGTAAAACAGGTATAGCAATCATTAGCGGAGACCACCTGGGGATTCCCTTATACGTCAAAGCTCCTTGCCTCCTTGGTGTATCCGTCCCGCGATCGGTCCAATGATCAGGTTATTTTTTTAAAAAGGCCTCGAGAAGAGAAAACCCCGAAATGAAGAAGAAAAAGTGAAGGTGTGAAAATCCAGGGTCGGTCGATCCGCCCTGTGGATCACGAGCTAGCTATGCCTCCATTGATGCCCATGGAATTTTGAGTGCATAGTTATGTACGCGCGGTGCAAATGCCGCCATTCGGTCGGGACTGGGACGGAGGCAAAATTGCTAGTTACGCTCTTGACGAGCGGGGCTGTCTTGCTGCAGAATAGTCCAGACTCTCTTAATGGTGTCTGGGGACTCGGACACCGAAGTAAGGTTTTGCTAGGAAAGGCCGCGTTGTACTTCTGCTGCTAAGGCCGTGGTATGCTCCTCGGTACGGAGGGAGCGTTCTGTATTTCCGCTGACTGTTAGGACGCCACGTGGTTCGGGCATCTTGAGCTTGAGATAAGCATAGTGAGGTACCGCATTGAATCGGGCAAATGCGGTTCGTCCAAGCAGTGCGTGATAGCCACTGCGAAAGGGGACGATGTCGAAGATTAACTGCTCACTTTGGAAGTTGTCCGGAGATCTGAAGACGACCTCTAGTGTGATTGAGCCCGTACAGCGGGCCTCTACGCCTGGTATGACTCCTTTAAAGGTAGTCCTTGTGGGCTTGATTCGTGATGGGTTAATGCCCATTTTGCGCACTGTATCCTGATAGAGCAGATTGAGGCTGCTGCCACCGTCCATGAGGACTCGCGTCAGGTGGAATCCATCAATGATAGGGTCTAGGACCAGTGCGGCCGATCCGCCATGCCGGATACTGGTTGGATGGTCCTGACGATCAAAAGTGATCGGGCACGATGACCATGGATTGAATTTTGGTGCGACTGGCTCTATCGCATAGACGTCCCTGAGTGCGTGCTTGCGCTCCCTCTTGGGGATGTGTGTAGCATATATCATGTTCACCATTTTGACTTGAGGCGGAAACTTCTTATGTCCCCCTGTGTTTGGCTGCAGGGGCTCCTCGTCATTGCCCTCGCTCTGTGATCCCTTTTCCTTGTTTTCGGCATTTAACTTGTCGGCTTGCTTAAAAACCTAGCAATCTCTATTGGTATGGTTGGCTGGTTTGTCTGGGATGCCATGGATTTGGCACGAACGGTCGAGTATGCGGTCTATGCTGGATGGTCCCTGATTGTTTCTTTTATACGGCTTTTTCCGCTGACCGGACTTGGAGCCGCTGAATCCAGCATTGAGAACAGTGTCATCGGTGTTGTCGTCATTGCTTCGGTGTTTGTTTTTCCTGCGTCAGAGCTTTTTGTTGCTGTTCTTAACCTCAGAGGGGCCTGCCTCGCTAGCTGTGTTTTTGCTACGAGCCAACCAACTATCCTCACCAGCGCAAAAGTGGGTCATGAGTGCCATGAGGGCTGTCATAGATTTCGGCTTTTCTTGGCCGAGCTGGGGGGCGAGCCATTCGTCGCAGATGCTATGTTTAAAGGCCGCTAGGGCTTCGGCATCCGGATAGTCGATGATATGGTTCTTTTTTGTTAGGAACCTAGTCCAAAATTTCCTGGCTGACTCTCCAGGTTGTTGGACTATGTGTCTTAAATCGTCGGCGTCTGGTGGCCGGTCATATGTACCTTGGAAGTTGTCGAGGAAGGCTTCTTCCAAGTCCTCACAGCTGCCGATAGAAATTTCAGGCAGGCTATATAACCAGTGCCGAGCTGGCCCTTTGAGCTTTAGTGTGAGGTATTTGATAGCGTGGAGGTCATCTCCGCGGGCCATGTGGATATGGAAAATAAAATCCTCGATCCATACCGTAGGATCGGTTGTTCCATCGTATGATTCAGTGTTAACGGGTTTGAACCCTTCGGGGAATTCGTGATCCATTACTTCATCAGTGAAGCAAAGAGGGTGTGCGGCGCCTCTATATCGGGTCGCGTCACAACGTAGCTCCGATGGAGTCCGTATGTGGTTGTCGGCTGCTACCTCTTGAGCACTTGCGTTGGTTTTCCCTTGAAGAGGAAAGGGTGATGCAGCAAAGTAGCGTAAGTATTTCCCTTAGTTTTTGAGAACCAAGGTATCAATCCAGTAGGAGGCCACGCATGAGTCCCTCGCACCTACACAAACAAATAAATCCTCGCAACCAACGCGATAAGGGTTGTCAATCCCTACACGGTCACTTACAAGAGTGAGATCTGATAGATATGATAAGATAATATTTTTGGTATTTTTATGATAAAGATGCAAAGTAAAATAAAAGGCAAAGGAAATAACTAAGTATTGGAAGATTAATATGATGGAAGATAGACCCGGGGGCCATAGGTTTCACTAGTGGCTTCTCTCAAGAGCATAAGTATTCACGGTGGGTAAACAAATTACTGTTGAGCAATTGACAGAATTGAGCATAGTTATGAGAATATCTAGGTATGATCATGTATATAGGCATCACATTTGAGACATGTAGACCGACTCCTACCTGCATCTACTACTATTACTCCACACATCGACCACTATCCAGCATGCATCTAGAGTATTAAGTTCATAAGAACAGAGTAACGCTTTAAGCAAGATGACATGATGTAGAGGGATAAACTCATGCAATATGAAATAAACCCCATCTTGTTATCCTCGATGGCAACAATACAATACGTGCCTTGCTGCCCCTACTGTCACTTGGAAAGGACACCGCAAGATTGAACCCAAAGCTAAGCACTTCTCCCATTGCAAGAAAGATCAATCTAGTAGGCCAAACCAAACTGATAATTCGAAGAGACTTGCAAAGATAACCAATCATACATAAAAGAATTCAGAGAAGATTCAAATATTGTTCATAGATAAACTTGATCATAAAACCACAATTCATCGGTCTCAACAAACACACCGCAAAAGAAGATCACATCGAATAGATCTCCATAAGGGAGGGGGGGATTTTGTATTGAGATCCAAAAAGAGAGAAGAAGCCATCTGGCTAATAAGTATGGACCCGTAGGTCTGAGGTAAACTACTCACACTTCATCGGAGAGGCTATGGTGTTGATGTAGAAGCCCTCCGTGATCAATTCCCCCTCCGGCAGAGCTCTAGAAAAGGCCCCAAGATGGGATCTCGTGGATACAGAAAGTTACGGCGGTGGAATTAGGGTTTTGGCTCCGTATCTGGTAGTTTGGGGGTACGTAGGTATATATAGGAGGAAGGAGTACGTCGGTGGAGCAACAGGGGCCCCATGAGGGTGGAGGGCGCGCCTGGGGGGGTAGGCGCACCCCCCTACCTCGTGGCTTCCTGGTTGATGTCTTGACGTAGGGTCCAAGTACTCTGGATCATGTTCGTTCCAAAAATCACGTTCCCAAAGGTTTCATTCCGTTTGGACTCCGTTCGATATTCTTTTTCTGCGACCCCTAAAATAGGCAAAAAAAACAGCAATTCTAGGTTGGGCCTCCGGTTAATAGGTTAGTCCCAAAAATAATATAAAAGTGTATAATAAAGCCCAATAATGTCCAAAACAGAATATAATATAGCATGGAACAATCAAAAATTATAGATATGTTGGAGACGTATCAAGCATCCCCAAGCTTAATTCCTCCTTGTCCTCGAGTAGGTAAATGATAAAAATAGAATTTTTGATGTGGAATGCTATTGTCAGGGCCCCGATTCCAAGCCACATCGATCTTGCCGGTAACACCTCATATCACTTTGCGGCCTCACGCACGGTATCCCCACGGGTGTCGCCTTACCAAGGCCCGGGACCATTTGCGCCTTTTGGCTCACGTATATGATAGTGTCGCTAGCATCCATATGATAGAGAACCCGGGCCGACATGGCTAGTCGTGAACCCAAAGCGGCACAGACCTATGGGGACAGGCATACATGAATCACATCGAGCATGTCGGTCAACACCGTGTGAATCCGGGCTGTAGCACTGGGCTAACAGGACTCCGGGGAACCCCGGCCGAAGCAGCTGGGCAGGACTCCGGATGTACCGCGTGACATTTCCCCGAAGGGACAGACATAGGAACAAAGTGAAACACATGCCGGCCAGTCAAGTGTCCTGAGCAGTAGTGCTGGGCTAGGAGGACTCCGGTGAACCGGGCTGTAGCGGACTACTATGGCTCAAGGAGCACTAGACTACATTTCCCCATAAGAGAGGCTGCCAAGGATAAACAACTAGATTGTCGGATCCCACACATACCAAGCATTTCAATCATACACACAATATGCTCGATATGTGTAAATACAACATGGCATCACAACAAAACTCTACAACTCAAGTACTTTATTTAAAGGCTCCGGAGAGCCATACATAACATGTTCGTACAGGTAGGGGTCACATGACCCGACACTCAAGTCATACAAGCATACAAGCACATACGGAAGCAAATAAGTCTGAGTACAGACACTAGAAAGAAAGAAGGCTTGACGAAGCTTGTCTATCTACATAGGGCCCTCCATGGCCAAAATCACCACCTGGGTGGCAAGTTACTCATCGACGTCGAGGTCTACGTAAAACCCATCGGAGGGGATGGTGTTGTCGTCTGAAAATAGTAATTAAAGCAACATGAGTACAATGGTACTCAGCAAGTCTTACAACAGATCCTACTATACATTCTTATTCTCAAGAAGGTGGTGGAGTTATTGCAGCAAGCCAGCTTTGACTCTTGGCTAAGCTATCCTACGAGACACCACTGTAAAATAGTTTGCGCACACGAGTCCACTAATCACCAACACAATACTCCACCGGGGATCCTCCCTCGTCACCCTACGAGAGGGCCATCCTCGGTACTCACACTTATCTTGATTCTTTTAGTAGTAACCATTAACTTGTCTATGAACTGTATAGACAACCAAGTAGTCCTTTACCGCAGACGCGACTATTCGAATAGATGATGTTAACCCTGCAGGGGTGTACTTATTCATACATGCTCTCACCACTTAATATCGTTACACGACATGTACTCGGCAACCTTCAAGCGGAAGCCCAACGAGGGTGTCATCCACGGCCTACCTAAACACTCAAGTCTCTAGTCCAGGTTTATCGCCTATCCAGGTTCCATCCGCAAGGATTCTGGCCGAGGTTTCCACATACGGCCCCGAACGATGTGAACAGGGTTCCCGAGACACCAAACTGGTGACTCGGTACACCGTGCCATGGTGTATCTACCGCATCATAGCCCACCCCTAGGGTCAGCGCTACGCACGGCCGCCAACACATAACCTACAAACACCAGAAACTAGTTGCAACTCCTGGACAGAGTACTAGAGTGGTTAAGAAGCCGAGAGGGTCAATTAAGGATCCCAATGCATGGTAGTAATTGATTCTTAAATCACACATACGGATCTCAGTTCTTAAGGACGGTCTCAATGAAACAACCCACCATGTACTCCTACATGACCTCTCATCGATACCTTTACCAAATCATGTTCAACACATCCCTCACATTACCGACATAATCATTTCACTCTAGCCCATCACCCAGATGAACCAGACCTGACACAACTCTAAGCATAGCAGGCATAGCAAGGTGGGAAACACATACATGGCTCAATCAACTCCTACACATGCTAGTGGGTTTCATCTAGTTACTGTGGCAGTGACAGGTCATGCAGAGGATAAGGGTTCAACTACCGCAGCACACAGCAATTTGAAACGTTGTTGCCTTAATGCAGTAAATGAGAGCAGAAGCGAGAACATGGGGTTGTATCGATATGATCAATGGGGCTGCTTGCCTGATGGAGTAGTAGTAGGGTACTGCCCTTCAGCTGGATTCTCGGAAATATCCTCGGAGGCAGAACCTACCACGAAAGACACCACAGAACACAATCGTCACATGGCAATATGCAACAATATGATGCATGCTATGACATGGCAATATGAGGTGTCCTGCCTAATGCAATGTGAAACAAGTTGCTTTGGGTCCATTTGAATCAAAGATTCAAATGGAAGCTTATGTTCTTAGGCATTATAAGTGTATTATCTTGTTTCACCTAAACAGCAAGGTTAAAGTGTTTTGTCATGCATTAAACCATTACAGATGGAAAGATTGAATTTTTCTGATCAAATTTCATGTATAAATCTTTGCATTTGGAGTTACAGACTAAAAGTTATGAATTTTTGAAGTTTGTCATATTTTCTGGAATTTCCTGTATAAGAATAAATCCAGTAATTGAGTTATTGTGTCAGCATTGCGTCAGGGTGACGTCAGCAGGTCAAAGGGGCCAGCCCAGGTCAAACCTGACCAGTGGGCCCTGTCTGTCACTGTAACAACTAACTAACAGAGTTAGTTAGTGTTACGCTAGCGCTAAACTAGGTTAGTTAGGGCCTGGGCCCACATGTCAGTGAGTCAACCTATTAACTAAAGTAATTAGCATTAACTAATCTAATTCTAAATTAAAAAGGGGCATGGCCCACACGTCAGTGACCCTGGGGGGTCAAACTAGGTTAGCCGCCGGCGAGGCCAGACGCGGCGGGGCAGTGCGGGTTTTGCACTCCGACGACCAAATGGACGGCGGCGACCTCCTACGCGTAGTTGGGAGCAAGCCGCGTGAGTGGTGGCAAGGGTTGGGCTCAGGGTCGCCGGAAATGACGCCAGCGACAAGTGTTGCGGCTGCTGGAGTTCAGGCGAGGTCGAACTAGTCGCTTGGAGGCACGGCGAGGAGCGTGCGGGGGTGCTACGGGCTCCTGCGAGTGCGGTGAAGGTGATGGCGTGCTCGGTTGCGAGCCAACGTGGCTGTGGCCACGACGGCGACGTGCGGGTGCGGCGGTGGGTGCGGCCGAGCTTGGTGCAGTCACTGCGGTCCTCAAGAAGGCAAACGGAGAGGACGGGAAGTGGCTGAGCTCACAGGGGTCACGTCGAAGCAGTCGGCGAGGTCGGGATGAGCTGGTGCTGCGGTGAAGGCGAAGGGGATCTCTGGTGGACGGAGTTGGGGAAGACGAGGTCAGGGCGACTCCAGAGCGGGCGAGCGCTCGGGGCTCGGCCTGCTCGACGTAGTCGACGATGGCAGAGCTCGTGGACACGGTGGCACGGCGCGAGGACGACGGAGGGCGCGGCTACGTCGACGGTGTGGCGGCAGGGGCGTCGGCCATGGTGGGAGAGGGTGAGGGAGAGAGGCAGGGGAGAATGGGTGTGTCTGTGGGGCCGGGACGGCGACGTGGAGCTCGCCCAAGGTCCCATGGGCGTGAGCGGCAAGCAGGTGGCGCGGTGGCGAGCTCTCGCGCGCCGGCGTCACCTCCCTGCCTGCCTGGCAGGGACGAAGAAACTGGCTGGCCGGCACGGGCTAGCACAGTGCTGGGCCGCCAAGTGGGCCGGCTGGTGGCTTTGCCAGGTTAGTTCCCTTTCTCTCTCTTTTTCTGTTTTCTATTTATTCTGTTTTGTGTTTTGAAATAGTAAAAATACTATTTCATTTAGGAAAAACCTGAAAATATTCAGAGGCACATTTGAAAATATTCTCAATAGCCTAAAAATACTTTCAGGATTATTTGGGCATTTTAAAATATTTATAGGATTTAAATTCCCCAAATGCAATTAGTAATGAATTAATCCAATGACCTTATGATGTCCTAGAAAAGTGTGCACCATTTTTGTCAAAGGTTTTAACACAAAACAAAAAGGGTGGACTTTTTAGAAGGGCATTTCAGGTTCATTGGAAAAGTTTTTAGTAAACCCTAGTTGTTCCAGGGGGTGCTGGGGGTTCTGTCATCCCCATTTCAGTTTTCTGGGAAGATAAACGTGATGCAACACTCTAATGCATGAACTAGCTAGGGTGTGACAACTCACCCCCACTCAAAAGAATCTCGTCCCAAGATTTAGGATCCGTTTGGGAAGAAGGTGGGGTACTCGAGTCGAAGACGATCCTCCGTTTCCCAAGTGGCTTCTTTTTCAGAGTGGTGTGACCATTGAACCTTGAGAAACATGATGTTATGGCGTCGAGTGGTACGCTCGGCTTGATCAAGGATACGAACGGGATATTCCCGATATGAGAGATTATCTTGTAGATCAAGCGTTTCGTGGTCTACTCCAGGGATAGGATCTGCGAAGCAACGCCAGAGTTGAGAAACGTGGAAGACATCGTGAACTCTGGAAAGATGCGGAGGTAGTTCCAATTGGTAGGCAACTTCTCCTTGTTTGGTAAGAATGTGAAAGGTTCCAATGTAACGAGGAGCCAATTTTCCTTTGATACCGAAACGATGGGTTCCCTTTAACGGAGTAACCCGAAGGTAAGCCTTCTCGATGACTTCACAAGTCATGAGCTTATGTTTACGGTCATATTGGCCCTTTTGACGAGATTGGGCTGTTTTCAATTTCTCACGAATAACGTGAACCTGTTCTTCTGCTTCCTGAATCATATCTGGGCCAAAGAGTTGTCTTTCCCCAGTTTCTGAATAGTTAAGAGGCATTCGACATTTTCGTCCATAGAGAACTTCGAAAGGAGCTTTGCCCAAGCTAGCCTGATGACTATTGTTATAAGCGAACTCCGCGAATGGAAGGCATTTCTCCCAATCCATTCTGAATGAGATGACAGAAGCTTGGAGCATATCCTCCAGAATTTGGTTTACTCGCTCTACTTGGCCACTTGATTGGCGGTGGAAGGCGGTGCTAAAAGAGAGATGAGTTCCCATAGCATTTTGGAAACTTTCCCAAAATCAAGAGGTGCAGAGACTCCCACGGTCTGAGTTAATTACCAATGGGACACCATGAAGACACACTATTCGGGAGATGTATAAGTCAGCTAGCTGGCTAGCGATAATACTCTCACGAACAGGTAGGAAGTGGGCTACTTTGGAAAGACGATCGATCATGACGAAGATAGCATTATTCCCTCTCTTGGTCCTGGGAAACCCAGTAATGAAATCCATACTGATTTTATCCCATTTCCATTCGGGACTAGCCAAATGTTGAAGGGTGCCAGCAGGCCGTTGATGCTCTGCTTTAACACGACGACAAATGTCGCGGTTAGCAATGTATTGAGCAATTTCTCTCTTCATCCTAGTCCACCAAAACCTCTGGCATAGGTCTTGATACATATTAGTACTACCGGGATGAATGGTGAGAGGGGATTCATGAGCTTCCTTAAGGATCAGTTGTCATAGTTGTTGTTTCTTGGGAACCACCAGGCGGTTCTCAAAGAAGACAACACCTTGATCGTTCATAGAGAAACACGTAGCAACTCCGCTAGCAATGTTCTGCTTGATCCGAGATATTCCCTTGTCATACCGCTGGGCGGTTATGATCTGATCCATAAGGGTCGGTTTCACCACCAAGGTGGATAGGAATCCTTGAGGAACAATGCGAAGGTTAAGCTTACGAAATTCCTCATGGAGAAGTGGTTGACCTTGTTGTAACATCACAATAAGATTTACGACTTAGCGCATCAGCCATGACATTGGCTTTGCCCGGGGTGTAAGTTATTCCTAAGTCGTAATCCGAGATCAACTCGACCCAACGTCTTTGCCTAAGATTCAAATCCGATTGGGTGAAGATATATTTCAAACTTTGGTCATCGGTGAAGATCTCGCAACGATTACCAAGAAGGTAATGTCGCCATGTTTTAAGTGCATGGACTACAGTTGCAAGCTCTAGATCATGTGTGGGATAGTTTTCCTCATGGGGGTGTAATTGCCGTGAAGCATAGGCAATTACCTGACGATCTTGCATGAGTATGCAACCTAGTCCTTGTCGCGAGGCGTTGCAATAGATACTAAAGTCCTTGGAGAAGTCTGGTGGTACCAGTACGGGGGCAGATGCCAGGCGTCTTTTCAGTTCCTGAAAGCTGAACTCGCACTGTGGGGTCCAGTCGAACTTTTTATATTTCTTGAGGAGTTCAGTTAGAGGTTTAGCAACCTTGGAGAAATTCTCGACGAAGTGGCGACAATAGCTCGCTAAGCCAAGGAAGCTCTGAAATTGCTTGACTGTCTCAGGTGGGGTCCAATCAAGGACAGCTTGAACTCGCTCGGGATTAACAGCAATACCCTTACCAGAGATTACATGGCCTAGATAGGTCACTTCTGGCAACCAAAATTCACACTTGGAGAATTTGGCATAAAGGCGATGCTCTCGAAGTTTCGTCAATACCAGCCTTAGATGTTCGACATGTTCTTCCTCACTCTTGCAGTAGATGAGTATATCATCGAGGTATACCACGACGAATTTATCCAAATACTCCATGAAGACCGAGTTCATTAACCGAGAGAAGGTGGTTGGGGCATTGGTTAAACCGAAGGATATAACGGTGTACTCGTATTGGCCATAGCGAGTAACAAAGGCTGTTTTGGGAATGTCCCTGTTTTTTATTTTGATTTGATGGTAGCCCAACCTCAAATCCATCTTGGAAAAGACTGAGGATCCAGCAAGCTGGTCATACAGATCGTTGATCCTGGGAAGCGGATACTTGTTATTGATAGTGACCAAGTTGACAGGTCGGTAATCTACAACCATCCGATCCGTTCCATCCTTCTTGACGAAGAGGATGGGGCAAGCCCAAGGAGAAGAACTAGGACGGATGAAACCCTTTTTCAAGGACTCATCGAGTTGGTTTTTAAGCTCAGCTAGTTCTAAGGGTGCCATCTTATAGGGTCTTCTAGAAATTGGGACGGTCCCTGGAACAAGGTCTATCACAAACTAGACATCTCTGTCAGGTGGAACACCTGGCAGTTCTTCTGGAAAGACATCCGGGAAGTCTCGGACTACCGGAATATCTTCAAGGTCTGGAAGGGGGTTGGCATTTAAGGAGTAAAGCTGGCGCTTGGCCACTCGAGTTAAGACATTGACTGTCTTGCCCGATGGGTGAGTAAGTTGAACAGTTCTAGTAGAGCAATCAATCTTAGTGTAACGCCCTCGATGCGGCTATATCTCCTACGTGTCGAAGCACGACTTAGAGGCATAACCGCATTGAAAGCAATGTCGCAAGTAAGGTAATCTTCACAACAACCCATGTAAATAAATAAAAAGGGGAAAGGGTACATAGCTGGCTTACACTCGCCACGTCACACAAATACATGAATAACATTACAATCATCCAATACACTCATGGTCCGACTACGGTACCAAAATAAAGATCAACCCCCACATTGCGACAAAGTCCCCGGTCGCCCCAACTGGGCACCACTACTGATCATCTGGGAAGGACAAATAGTAACGACGAGAGTCTTCATCGAACTCCCACTTGAGCTCAAGCGCATCATCTGGAACGGTATCATCGGTCCGTGCATCTGGTTTGGAAGTAATCTGTAAGTCACGGGGACTCGGAAATCTCGCACCCTCGCGATCAAGACTATTTAAGCTTATAGGTAAGGCAAGGTATGATGTGGAGCTGCAGCAAGCGACTAGCATATATGGTGGCTAACCTATTCGTAAAAGAGAGAGAGAGAGAAGAGAAGGCAAAAGCACGGTCGAACAACTATGATCAAGAAGTGATCCTAGAACAACCTATGTCAAGCATTACTCCAACACCGTGTTCACTTCCCGGACTCCGCCAAGAAGAGACCATCACGGTAACACATGCGGTTGATTCATTTTAATTAAGTTAAGTTTCATGTTATCTACAACCGGACATTAACAAATTCTCATCTGCCCATAACCGCGGGCACGGCTTTTGAAAGTTCAAATCCCTACAGGGGAGTCCCAGCTTAGCCCATCACAAGCTCTCACGGCCAACGAAGGATATTCCTTCTCCCAAGACAAACCGATCAGACTCGGCATCTCGGTTACAAGACATCCTCGACAATGGTAAAACAAGTCCAGCAAGACCACCCACTGTGTCGACTAATCCTGATAGGAGCAGCACATATCTCGTTCTCAGGGCACACCGGATAAGCTAAGCGTACGGGAGCCAACGTAACCCAAGTTGCCAAGGGACGGCCCCGCACGGTGCTCTGGGTTGGACCAACACTTAGAGAAGCACTGGGCCGGGGGTTTAAAATAAAGATGACCCTTGAGTCCGCGAAACCGAAGGGAAAAAGGCTAGGTGGCGAATGGTAAAACCAAGGTCGGGCCTTGCTGGAGGAGTTTTATTCAAGGCGAACTGTCAAGGGGTTCCCATTATAACCCAACCGTGTAAGGAACGCAAAATCCGGGAACATAACACCGATATGACGGAAACTAGGGCGGCAAGAGTGGAACAAAACACTAGGCATAAGGCCGAGCCTTCCACCCTTTACCAAGTATATAGATGCACTAAGATAAACAAGATAATATGGTGATATCCCAACAATAAACAATGTTCCAACAAGGAACGATCTCCAATCTTCACCTCCAACTAGCAACGCTATAAGAGGGGCTGAGCAAAGCGGTAACATAGCCAAACAACGGTTTGCTAGGACATGGTGGGTTAGAGGTTTGACATGGCAATTTGGGAGGCATGATAAGCAAGTGGTAGGTATCGTAGCATAGGCATAGCAAAACAGCGAGCATCTAGCAAGCAAAGATAGAAGTGATTTCGAGGGTATGGTCATCTTTCCTGCAAAGTTGTCAGAGTTGACTTGATCCTCGTAAGCGAACTCAACGGGCTCATCATTCACAAACTCATCTCCCGGCTCTACCCAAACAAGACAACAAGCAAAAGGAACACAATCAACCACGTGCAATGCCCAAGCAACATGATGCAAACATGGTATGATATGTGGGATGCGATATGTGATGCATATGCATGATTTGACAAGGATTGATTGAACCTGGCCTCAACATGGAAATCCAAGAGTGCCACTGGAAAGGTGAGGTTATTTCGGTTGAAATTGATATAAAGATCACCGGAATCGGATGCACGGTTTGGAAATGGCAAGCAAAACAAATATGGCACCGGTCTGCGATAATGAGCAAGTAATCAAATAAATGCATCAAGATAAATATGCTACAACACTCAAACATGACAACAAAATACATGGCAGGGATCCACTCATGAAGCTTGACAAAATATGAACACTGAGCTACGGCTATTTCATCCATTAACGGGTTCAAACAAGCATGGCAAAAGTGCAAATGACAACAGGTTTCAGACTTAGTGAAATTAACACAAGTCTGGAATTTATCATCAGGAAGCACATTTAGAGCATGAAAACTACAAGCTACAGGAACTTAACATGGCAAATCAAGGCATGGCATGAAGCTACTAGAAGCACTTAACAAAAGTCCCTTAGTGACCTTGAGCCAAAAGGGATCAGAAAATACAATTGCAAGCATGTGAACATGGCAAAAACATAAACAAATTCAGACTTAGTGAAGAACTGGAGCATGCAAAACAGTTAACGAGTAGGCATGTTTACGAGCTCGATGCACTCACTACAGAGCATGGCATGACAAACTAAGCATACATCCATCAAGAAGACATGGCATAGGAGCTAGACATGGCAAGAACAACAACATAGCATGCACGGGTCAACAGCAACATCCTCAGCAAAATCGCTAGACATGTCAACAATCTGCCAGGATTCACTTTATAGCAAAAGTAGAGCTCGATTGACTCAAGCTAGGTTGCTCCATAAATGAAAACAAATACATGGATGGATAGAGGACCACAATGGTAACAAAACATCCTTACTGATCATCCTCAAAAGAGGCACGGATCACTAGGAAACAACATGAACATATGGCATAACAACAAAATAAGGACAAGGACTTAGTGAAATTCTAAGTCCCTGAAATCAGCATTACCGATTACACTACTTTGCAAGCTTGTGCTAGTCACCACAAATATCACAAAAATACATGGCAAGCACCCCTATAAAGATGGTATGGCATATAACAAAACACATGTATAGCTCAGGATCATAGCATGCACACATTAATCATGGCAAAAATGACAAAAGGCTAAATGCTGAAACAGATCTGCCAAATTCCTCACATAGCCCTCTTCCAACAGCATTTCAGGCATCAGATGAGCTCAAATCAAAATGATGCAATGAGATAAAATGATGTACTCGTCGAGACGAACATTTTGATATGCTACACGCACGAATCGAAGCTACGGATGCAGAGTTATGGCATGATGAAAAATGCAAAAAGTTACTGAAAATTAGGTCAAAGTTCAATCGAATCTCAGATCTGGAACTGGATCGAGCGCGTGAACCGAGGCGGCGGCGCCCTTGCCGGACTTGACGGAGATGACGGCGGCCAGTGGATCCGAGCGAGGAGGAGGGCGGAGGGCGGCCGGAGAGGGCCAGACGGCGAGGAACGAGGCGGCGGCGGGTGACCTCCGCGGTGAGGCGAGCGCCGGCGGGCGGCGGGCGAGCGCCGGCGGG
>NC_057797.1:51009120-51018524 GCF_018294505.1 Triticum aestivum
GGCGGGATGCCACATGGCACGAGAGGATTGGCGGCGGCGATCTCGTCCGGCCGTACCGGACGTGTCCGGCCGCGCGGAGGTGCTGGGGCTAGGGTTAGGGTGGTTTTGGATCCAGAATTTTTGGAGGAGACCTAGTTTTATAGGTAGGAGGAGCTAGGAAGCTCCAAATGGAGTGCGGTTTGCGGCCGCGCGGTCGTGATCGAATGCCCTAGATGATGGAGAGGGTTTAGGTGGGTTTTGGGCCAGTTTGGAGAGGTGTTGGGCTGCAACACACAGGAGGCCTTCTCGGTTCCTCGGTTAACCGTTGGAGTATCAAACGAAGTCCAAATGACATGAAACTTGACAGGCGGTCTACCGGTAGTAAACGAAGGCCGCATGGCAAGTCTCGGTCCAATCTGGAAACATTTAAACCCCACACACGAAAAGAGGTAGAAAGGGACACTGGGTGACATAGGAGCGCCGGAATGCAAAACGGACAACAGGAAAAATCCTCGGATGCCTGAGACGAACACGTATGCGAATGCAGTGCACATGATGACATGATATGAGATGCATGACAAAGACAACAACACACGAAGACAAAAACCCGACAACGAGGAAATAAAATAACTTAGTGCCGAAAACAGCAAGAGTTGGGATACATATAAGGTAAATTACATCCGGGGTGTTACAACACTCCACCACTACGAAAGGATCTCGTCCTGAGATCTAGGACTGGAAAAACTCCAGGTACTCAGAACGGAGGTGATCCTCGTGTTCCCAGGTGGCTTCACGGTCGGAATGGTGTGACCACTTGACTTTGAGGAATTTGATTGACTTGTTGTGAGTCTTGCGCTCAGTTTCTTCAAGAATAGCAACTGGGTGCTCACGATAAGAAAGGTCTTCTTGGAGATTAGTGTCTTCGAAGTTGATGGTACGGTCAGGGGTCTTGAAGCACTTGCGGAGCTGAGAGACATGGAACACGTCATGCACGTTTGCAAAGTTGGAGGGAAGCTTGAGTTGATAGGCGAGATCGCCTCTCTTGCTGACGATCTTGAAAGGACCCACGTATCTAGGGGCAAGCTTCCCTTTGAAACCGAAGCGACGAGTACCTTTCATTGGAGAGACACGGAGGTAAACATGGTCTCCGATCTCGAAAGCCAAATCACGATGCTTACTATCATAGTAGCTCTTCTGGCGTGATTGCGCTGCTTTGAGGTTATCACGAATGACTTTGCACATTTCCTCTGCCTCTGTGATCAATTCATTTCCAAGAAGTTGACGTTCACCGGTCTCTGACCAGTTAAGAGGAGTACGGCACTTCCTTCCATAGAGAATTTCAAATGGGGCCTTGCCCGAACTTGCTTGAAAGCTGTTGTTGTAGGAAAACTCGGCATATGGAAGACAATCTTCCCACTTCATACCGAAAGAGATAACGCAATCCCTGAGCATATCTTCAAGGATCTGGTTGACACGCTCGACTTGGTCGCTAGTTTGAGGATGAAAAGCTGTGCTGAAACGGATGTTGGTGCCCATGGCCTTCTGAAAAGAATCCCAAAACTTCGAGGTGAAGATGCTGCCACGATCTGAAGAAATCAACTGCGGAATACCGTGCAAAGAGACAATCCGAGAGGTATAAAGCTCCGCCGATTGAGCTGCTATGATAGACTCTTTGATAGGCAGAAAGTGAGCCACTTTAGTGAGTTTGTCGATGACAACGAATATAGCATCATTGCCACGCTTGGACTTTGGAAATCTAGTCACGAAGTCCATCTCAATGTGGTCAAACTTCCATTCTGGAATGGCAAGAGGTTGGAGGAGACCAGCTGGTCGTTGGTGTTCTGCCTTCACTCTTCTGCAGACATCACATTCATTCACGAACTGAGCAATCTCGCGCTTCATTCGAGTCCACCAATACGCCTGCTTGAGGTCATGGTACATCTTCATACTTCCAGGGTGGATGGAGAGGAGTGAATTGTGAGCCTCGTTCATAATGACTTTACGAAGGTCACCTTTAGGCACAACAATGCGATCCTCGAAGAATAGAGTATCCTTGTCATCAAGGCGATAGCACTTGTACTTGGATTGACTCTTGGCAATCCCAATCTTCACCTTCTTCACCATAGCATCAAGAAGTTGAGCCTCACGAATCTGATCTTCCAAAGTAGGAGAGACTTGAAGGTTGGCGAGGAAACCTTGAGGAACAACTTGCAGATTGAGTTTGCGGAAAGCTTCACAAAGCTCGGGTTGGTAAGGCTTGAGAATCAAACTGTTGCAGTAAGCCTTCCTGCTCAATGTGTCAGCAATTATATTGGCCTTGCCTGGAGTATATTCGATGCTCGGATTATACTCTTGAGTCATTTCGACCCAACGAGTCTGCCTGAGGTTGAGATTAGGCTGAGTGATGATGTACTTGAGACTCTTGTGGTCAGTGAAGATGTCCACTTTTCTTCCCAATAATAGATGTCTCCAAGTCAAAAGAGCATGAACAACTGCCGCCAACTTCAGGTCATGATTGGGGTAGTTCTTCTCGTTGGGCTTCAACTTGCGAGAGGTATAAGCCACAACTTTCTTCTCTTGCATAAACACTACACCAAGACCTTGAAGAGAGGCATCACAGAAGACCTCAAATGGTTTGGATTCATCAGGAGGAGTCAGAACTGGAGCAGTGACTAATTTCTCTTTCAGGGTGTTGAAAGCGATGTCACATTCCAGAGACCAAACGTACTTCACGTGCTTCTGGAGAAGGTTGGAAAGAGGCTTTACGATCTTTGAAAAGTTCTCAACGAACCTTCGACAATAGCTTGCGAGCCCAAGGAAACTGCGGAGTTGCTTCATGTTCTGAGGTGGTTCCCAATTCACAATTGCAGACACCTTCTTGGGATTCACCGCTATGCCTTTGGCAGAAATGATATGCCCAAGGTAGAGAACCTCATCGAGCCAAAACTCGCACTTTGAAAACTTGGCATAGAACTGATGTTCTCTGAGCTTATCCAGCACCAAACGCAAGTGCTTGGCATGATCTTCCTTGTTCTTGGAAAAGACCAAAATGTCATCGAGGTAGACCAAGACGAAGTCATTTGTGTAGGGGTTGAAGATGAAGTTCATCATGCGAGAGAAAGTCGGCGGAGCGTTGACGAGGCCAAAATACATGACAGTATATTCATATGAACCATAGCTTGTTCTGAATGCTGTCTTGGTGATAGCCCATACGGAGATCAAGCTTGGAGAATACTTGAGCACCTTTGAGTTGTTCAAACAGCTCGTTGATGTTGGGAAGTGGGTACTTGTTCTTTATAGTCTTCTTGTTCAATGGACGGTAGTCGACACAGAGTCGGTCTATTCCATCCTTCTTCTTCACAAAAAGAACTCCACAACCCCATGGAGAAGAACTAGGTCGGATGAGACCCATACGCTCTTGTATATCGAGTTGTTTCTTCAGCTCCTTCAACTCTTCGGGTCCAAGCTTGTAAGGACATTTGCAAACAGGTTCCGTGCCAGGCTCAAGATTGATGGCAAATTCAACTGGCCGGTGCGGAGGCATTCCTGGAAGCTCTTCTGGAAAGACGTCTTGATATTCGCAAATGACTAGAATTTGAGAGATGGCATCCAGTTCACCCTTCTCATTGAGAGAAAACAGACGGATGGTATCGTCATTAGCGGCAAAGACAATTACATCCTCAGATGAATGAGTCAATTGAATCTGCCTGGCAGCACAATCAAGCTGAGCCTTGTGCTTAGAAAGCCAGTCCATTCCAAGAATAAGATCAATATCCGAGTTACCAAGGACCATTGGAGAAGCCAGAAACTTGAAGTCGCCTATCATGATAGAAACATCCGGGACTATTGAAGTAGCCCTCATAGACTTAGCCAGAGAAACCACTCCCATAGCTTTAACCAACATTTGCGAAATGAAGTCATGCTTGGAAACAAACGATCTTGACATGAAACAATGCGATGCACCAGTGTCAAAAAGAACTTTTGCAGGAGTAGAGTTAACTGGAAAGATACCCATGATGACATCTGACGAGTCCTCTGCTTGAGCTGCATTCAACAAGTTGACCTTGGCATGCTTGGGGTTATGCTTGACCACTGCGGTACTTGCAGATCTCACAGGAGGAGGAGGAGGGAGACGCCTCTGATTGAAGCATTTGTTGGCATAGTGACCCTTCTGTTGGCACTTGTTGCATGTGACCTCCGAGAGCGGACGGTGATACGGAGCACTTGATCTTGGAGCTTGAGACGAAGTCTTGTTCTAAAAGCCAGAGTTGGGTGGGTGGGAAGATCCATTGCCATCTTTGCTCTTCTGCTGATAAGGCTGACGAAACGGAGGAGGAAGCCAAAACTTTTACTGCTTAGCCACTTGAGTAGAGGAAGAAGGAGTTGCATCTCTGACTCGCTTCATGGAAGCATCGCACTTCAGTTGAGCAGTCTCTTGCTTCATTGCCATATTGTAAAACTCATCGTACTTCTTGGGCTCAAAGAGGACGAGAGCAAGCTGGAGTTATTCTCTAAGACCACCCCTGAACTGATATATCTTGCTCTTCTCGTCAGGGATGTCCTGCTTAGCAAAACAGGCGAGCTTCTGAAACATGATGTTGTACTAGTAAACAGACATAGTGCCTTGCTTCAGGTTGCGGAATTCCTCACGCTTGCTTTCAACCACACTCTGAGGAATATGATGAGCTTTGAAGTCTTGACGGAATTCATCCCAGGTAATCACACGGCCTCCTCTGGAATCTTTGTACTGCTGAAACCATTCTACAGCTTGGTCTTTGAGTTGGAAGGAGGCGAACTTGACAAAGTCCTCAGGCCTGACGTTACTGCACTCCAAATGGTTGCATATGTCCACGAGCCAATCATCAGCGTCTGTTGCCTCAACACAATTGCTGAAGGTCTTTGGCTGGTTAGCAAGGAACTTGTTGAGTGTAGCAAACTAATTCTGATTGTTGCCATGGCCCTGGTTCCCTTAGTTGCGCTCTTGAAGAAGTTGCATGATCAGCTGCGTGTTTGCATTGGTAGCGGCCATCACAGCTTGCCATGCCTCCGGAGGTGGAGGTGGTGGTGGCGGATCAGGATTCGGCGTCGTGCGCGTTGGAGGAGCCATCCTGAATAGGGTGACATCCATTAGCATCTTGACAGACAAATATTTAAGCTGAATCAAACGGGTTGAAATTGCAGCATATGGTCTTCACATCCGAACAAAATGAACGAATGCATTCCAATTGAAATGGTCACATATCCATAAATTGAGAAGCCACTTAGAATTGAGATAGAAGAATAAAAAAACAAGGTACGGACAAGAACAAATACTTGGTGAGGATTACCCAATCCCAATCCAAATATCCGCGGAAGAAGAACTAGAGCTACAAGAATTCTCACCTATGAAACTCCCGAACCATTCCGGTTATGCAATCAGGTGTTGGGGATACAGGGGAAGCATAATATCTCACCCAATTCTAGCAAATCCTACATCCAGCTGTATCCATCCTTCAACACATAACCGAGAAACCTTCGGAAATCATTTACCTCAACCTTCGAAAAGCATCTGTTATACAAGTTATGGCAATACTCCTGAACTCCCGCCCCAGTACTGGGTGGCGTCGAGGTTATCTCACAAACAATTGCATAAAATAGATTTTCGATGTCGGCGAACTCAAGTATTCCAGAATCTCAATGATAAAATTGTGACAACAACACCTCGGAGCTCAACTCCCCGGGACACTGCCACAACCCCTAAATGACAGGAGGCACCAAGAGCAATGTTCTCGTCACAAATCGATCGGAACGATTCCAAGATACCCGCGTGATCCTAAAAAAAATTAGTGAAATTTGAGAAGAGAAGAGTCAAAACTCTACGTCAGGATGCCTCACCAGAGAGACGAAGTGACTGGGGAGTAAAAAGAATTCCTAAACTCTCCGATATATATAATTCCTAAATGACTCAAAACATTTTTCTAGACTCAACAACGCCAACGATTCGATCAAGCAGGGGGCTCCTAAGGTCGGGGAAGGCTCTGATTACCAACTTGTAACGCCCTCGATGCGGCTATATCTCCTATGTGTCGAAGCACGACTTAGAGGCATAACCGCATTGAAAGCAATGTCGCAAGTAAGGTAATCTTCACAACAACCCATGTAAATAAATAAAAAGGGGAAAGGGTACATAGCTGGCTTACACTCGCCATGTCACACAAATACATGAATAACATTACAATAATCCAATACACTCATGGTCCGACTACGGTACCAAAATAAAGATCAACCCCCACATTGCGACAAAGTCCCCGATCACCCCAACTGGGCACCACTACTGATCATCTGGGAAGGACACATAGTAATGTCGAGAGTCTTCATCGAACTCCAACTTGAGCTCAAGCGCATCGTCTGGAACGGTATCATCGGTCCCTGCATCTAGTTTGGAAGTAATCTGTGAGTCATGGGGACTCAGCAATCTCGCACCCTCGCGATTAAGACTATTTAAGCTTATAGGTAAGGCAAGGTATGATGTGGAGATGCAGCAAGCGACTAGCATATATGGTGGCTAACCTATTCCCAAAAGAGAGTGAGAAGAGAAGGCAAAAGCACGGTCGAACAACTATGATCAAGAAGTGATCCTAGAACAACATACGTCAAGCATTACTCCAACACCGTGTTCACTTCCCGGACTCCGTCGAGAAGAGACCATCACGGTAACACACGCGGTTGATTCATTTTCATTAAGTTAAGTTTCATGTTATCTACAACCGGACATTAACAAATTCCCATCTGCCCATAACCGCGGGCACGGCTTTTGAAAGTTCAAATCCCTGCAGGGGAGTCCCAACTTAGCCCATCACAAGCCCTCACGGCCAACGAAGGATATTCCTTCTCCCAAGACAAACCGATCAGACTCGGCATCCCGGTTACAAGACATCCTCGACAATGGTAAAACAAGTCCAGCAAGACCACCCGATGTGCCGACAAATCCTGATAGGAGATGCACATATCTCGTTCTCAGGGCACACTGGATAAGCTAAGCATACGGGAGCCAACGTAACCCAAGTTGCCAAGGGACGGCCCCGCACGGTGCTCTGGGTTGGACCAACACTCAGAGAAGCACTGGCCCGAGGGTTTAAAATAAAGATGACCCTTGAGTCCACGAAACCCAAGGGAAAAAGGCTAGGTGGCGAATGGTAAAACCAAGGTCGGGCCTTGCTGGAGGAGTTTTATTCAAGGCAAACTGTCAAGGGGTTCCCACTATAATCCAACCGTGTAAGGAACGCAAAATCCGGGAACATAACACAGATATGACGGAAACTAGGGCGGCAAACGGGGAACAAAACACTAGGCAAAAGGCCGAGCCTTCCACCCTTTACCAAGTATATAGATGCATTAAGATAAACAAGATAATATGGTGATATCCCAACAATAAACAATGTTCCAACAAGGAACGATCTCCAATCTTCACCTCCAACTAGCAACGCTATAAGAGGGGCTGAGCAAAGCGGTAACATAGCTAAACAACGGTTTGCTAGGACATGGTGGGTTAGAGGTTTGACATGGCACTTTTGTAGGCATGATAAGAAAGTGGTAGGTATTGTAGCATAGGCATAGCAAAAGAGCGAGCATCTAGCAAGCAAAGATAGAAGTGATTTCGAGGATATGGTCATCTTGCCTGCAAAGTTGTCAGAGTTGACTTGATCCTTGTAAGCAAACTCAACGGGCTCCTCGTTCACGAACTCATCTCCCGGCTCTACCCAAACAAGACAACAAGCAAAAGGAACACAATCAACCACGTGTGATGCTCAAGCAACATGATGCAAACATGGTATGATATGCGGGATGCGATATGTGATGCATATGCATGATTTGACAAGGAATGATTGAACCTGGCCTCAACATGGAAATCCAAGAGTGCCACTGGAAAGGTGAGGTGATTTCGGTTGAAATCGATATAAAGATCACCGGAATCGGATGCACGGTTTGGAAATGGCAAGCAAAACAAATATGGCACCGGCCTACGATAATCAGCAAGTAACCAACTAAATGCATCAAGATAAATATGCTACAGCACTCAAACATGAAAACAAAATACATGGCAGGGATCCACTCATGAAGCTTGACAAAAGATGAACACTGAGCTACGGCTAGTTCATGCATTAACAGGTTCAAACAAGCATGGCAAAAGTGGAAATGACAACAGGTTTCAGACTTAGTGAAATTAACACAAGTCTGGAATTTATCATCAGGAAGCACACTTTAGAGCATGAAAACTACAAGCTACGGGAACTTAACATGGCAAAGAAAGGCATGGAATGAAGCTACTCAAAGCACTTAGCAAAAGTCCCTTAGTGATATTGAGCCAAAAGTGGTCAGAAAATACAATTCCAAGCATGTGAACATGGCAAAAACATAAACAGATTCATACTTAGTGAAAAACTGGAGCATGCAAAACAGTTAATGAGTAGGCATGTTTACGAGCTTGATGCACTCACTACAGAGCATGGCATGACAAACTAAGCATACATCCATCAATAAGACATGGCATAGGAGCTAGACATGGCAAGAACAACAACATAGCATGCATGGGTCAACAGCAACATCCTCGGCAAAATTGCTAAACATGTCAACAATCTGCCAGGATTCACTTTATAGCAAAAGTAGAGCTCGATTGACTCAAACTAGGGTGCTCCATAAATGCAAACAAAGACATGGATGGATAGAGCACCACAATGTTAACAAAACATCCTTACTGATCATCCTCAAAAGAGGCACGGATCACTAGGAAACAACATGAACATATGGCATAACAACAAAATCAGGACAAGGACTTGGTGAAATTCTAAGTCCCTGAAATCAGCATTACCGATTACACTACTTTGCAAGCTTGTGCTAGTCACCACAAATATCACAAAAATACATGGCAAGAACCCCTGTAAAGATGGCATGGCATATAACAAAACACATGTAGAGCTCAGGATCATAGCATGCACACATTAATCATGGCAAAAATGACAAAAGAGTAAATGCTGAAATAGATCTGCCAAATTCCTCACATAGCCCTCTTCCAACAGCATTTCGGGCATCAAGATGAGCTCAAATGAAAATGATGCAATGAGATGAAAAGATGTACTCGTCGAGATGAACATTTTGATATGCTACACGCACGAATCGGAGCTACGGATGCAGAGTTATGGCATGATGAAAAATGCAAAAAGTTACTGAAAATTAGGTCAAAGTTCAACCGAATCTCAGATCTGGAACTGGATCGGGCGCGTGAACCGAGGCGGCGGCGCCCTCGCCGGACTTGACGGAGACGACGGCAGCCGGTGGATCCGGGCGAGGAGGAGGGCGGAGGGCGGCCGGAGAGGGCCGGACGGCGAGGAACGAGGCGGCGGCGGGCGACCTCTGCGGCGAGGCAAGCACCGGCGGGCGGCGGGGCG
>NC_057797.1:51018897-51080706 GCF_018294505.1 Triticum aestivum
GGCGGCAGGGATCGGCTAGATGCCATGTGGCGCGAGAGGATTGGGGGCGGCGGTCTCGTCCGGCTGGACCGGACGTGTCCGGCTGCGCGGAGGTGCTGGGGCTAGGGTTAGGGTGGTTTTGGATCCGGAATTTTTGGAGGAGACCTAGTTTTATAGGTAGGAGGAGCTAGGAAGCTCCAAACGGAGTGCGGTTTGCGGCCACGCCATCGTGATCGAATGCTCTAGATGATGGAGAGGGTTTAGGTGGGTTTTGGGCCAGTTTGGATAGTGTTGGGCTGCAATACACACGAGGCCTTCTCGGTCCCTCGGTTAACCGTTGGAGTATCAAACGAAGTCCAAATGACACGAAACTTGACAGGCGGTCTACCAGTAGTAAACCCCAAGGCCGCATGGCAAGTCTCGGTCCAATCCGGAAACGTTTAACCCCCACACACGAAAAGAAGTAGAAAGGGACACCGGGTGACATAGGAGCGCCGGAATGCAAAACAGACAATGGGGAAAATGCTCGGATGCATGATACGAACACGTATGCGAATGCAATGCACATGATGACATGATATGAGATGCATGACAAAGACAACAACACACGGAGACAAAAACCCGACAATGAGAAAATAAAATAACTTAGTGCCGGAAACGGCAAGAGTTGGGATACATATAAGGTAAATTACATTCGGGGTGTTACACTTAGCATAATGGGCTGACATCCAGTCCATACCCAAGATGATGTTTATGTCCGAGGACTTGAGAGCTATTAAGGATGCAAGGAAGACAAGTCTATCGACAAGGATTTAATTCTCATGGCTTACTCTAGAAGTTTTCCATTTGGAACCCGGAGTTTGAATTACCATGGAAGTGGGCATGTCACAGAATGTCGTGTTATGCAATCGAGCATAGCTCTCAGATATGAATGAATGAGATGCTCCAGTATCGAAAAGAACAGATGCTGGATGGCAATTAACAAGGAGCATACCAAGGACGACCTTAGGATCATCATGGGCCTCCTCAGCTGAGACATAGTTGACATGGCCACGTGTAGTGGTGGCTGGCTTGGCGTAGAATGTCTTTCCTGCTGGCTTACCACGGCCAACGGACTTTCCAGACTGGTTGGGGTTGTTGTTCTGGGGACACTCTCGACTGTAGAGACCCGGCTCTCCACACTTGAAACATGTCACAAGATTGGGGCGTGGAGCGGCATTAGCAGCGGGGCCACCATAGGGCTTAGACGGTGCAAACTGCTGGTTGGGGCAAGGCGCCTCAAAGGATGGCCTCAGAATGAACCTGGGTGGCAGCGCTGTACTTAGAATCCACACCCGACGCTTCTGAGATCCAGAGCCGGATGAAGAACCAAAATCACGAGAGTGCTTGCGTGAAGTGTCATAGTTAGTCTGGCCTGTCTCAGCACTGATGGCTTTATTGACCAACTTCTGGAAGGAGGTGCACTCGTGCAGACGAAGATCGCGACGAAGCTCGGGGCTAAGTCCCTTGCGGAACCTTGCCTGCTTCTTAGCATCGGTGGATACCTCTTCAGGAGCATAACATGCCAGATTTCCAAACTCACGACTATAAGCATCCACAGTCAGTCTACCTTGGGTGAAATTGCAGAACTCTTCCCTATTACGATCCATGAGACCTTCCGAGATGTGATGCTCACGGAAAGCCTCACTGAATTCAGCCCAAGTAGTGATTTGGCCGACCGGGTGCATAGCCTCAAAGTTTTCCCACCAACGGCTAGCAGGGCCTTCGAGGTGATAGGCAGCATAGGTAACCTTATCAGCTTCGGCTACATTGGCAGAACGTAGCTTGTGCGTGATGCTGCGAAGCCAGTCATCCGCGTCGAGAGGCTCGACGGAATGATTAAACTTTGGTGGGTACAACTTGATAAAGTCATTGATTGACACCAAGTCGTTTCGCTGATGACGTGCAGTGTTCTGCTCAATCTGCTCTAGCAAGCGGTTAGTCTCACGCTTGTTTCTTTCTGCCTCCAGCATAACTTCGGCCAGAGAAGGCGGGTGAGGCAGATTTTCACCCCTAGTTGCACTGGCTTCCCCCTGCTCCGGGGCAGCAGGGTTGCTGCGGGTGTTGACCATCCTAGGAAAAATAAGACAATGGTTTAGACAAGGATGGCACAATCTTGGCAAGGAAGTGCAGAATGTAATGGATAACATCGAATGCTGAGATGTTCATTGCATGACATGGTAATATAGAAACTGCCATATATATACCATTGGTCATACACACCGTACATAGTTTAGTACAAGCCCAGGCTAGAGTACAACTACGGTGAAAGACACTACATCTCATCGGAGACATTCCAAGCTCCTATACATTATTTTTCTACACCTCCGGAGCGTGATACACACCAAGTCGTATCCCACGGTCACGCAGGACTGTGGACAATACAACTATTACAATACTAGTGAAACTACTACTAGCTCAGACGGCTCCGTAGTAATCCTCATAAAAGTCACCACCAAAACCTGGAAGCGGAACATGATCATCTGGGAACAGACGGTCCTGTGGAGCTTGCGGGCCAAAGGGGCTCGAATGTGGCCTTGGTCCTACAAATGGTGGTAGACGGGGACCACGAGGAGGGGTGATGCCTCCTACATCACGCCACTCCATACAATGTGGCAATCCATACCACACAGGGTACAGGTCCCTCAGGTCCATGTATCCTGCCTGCAAAGTAGGTGCAAACCGAGTTAAAGTGGCCCAGTGATCAGCACGAGAGTTGAAAAGCTCCATACACAAGGCCCGATTTTCGCAGTCCTTATCCTCGATCATCTCGGCAGTGGTGCAGAGTAGTGACTCCTCATGTGTAGAGTCATAGTACAAAGCCTGATAGTACCCCTGTGCTCCAGGGAGTGAGGCTGGCATGTAGCGGAAATCGGTGTTCTGAATCAAGGCAGTCCTGGCTCGAATGATAGTCATCATTGAGTAGGCTGCATCCTGCACAGACATCTCAATAGTAACCCCAAGCCCATAAGAGCAGTGGAGGGGTACAGTGGCTCCAGGATAAGAGGGATATATCCTGACGGTACAAAGGTACTGGCTCTGGTTGAAGTCTCGGAACTGATCCTCCACGGTATATTCCGGATACCATCGATAGCCTGTCTCGACCATCACTCGAACCAACATGGCCGTGTGACCGGGTACATCGAGGCACCGGGTCGGACGAACCACTTGGTTCTGGGAACGGTTGGTCATCTGAAAGCATAGAATAATGCAAAGGCATTAGAATTTTCTAGGAGAAATCGGACAGCATAATGGCTGTAAATGCTCAGAAAAAGATTTGAGACATTCACAACAGTTTGCAAAAACAATCAACAACATCATATCAAGGTTCTGGTTCAACTGACAACATACTAAAAGCAGTAGAAACTGTACTGAGGCTTGTAACAGCAATCCCATAAGCTACTACGGATTAGTAACACGTGAACCTGATAGAGAGAAGAGAGCCTAGTCCTTAACCCACGTAGAATGAGAAGAGAATGACTCAGATCAGAGGGCATAAGGTAAAGGAGTAAAAGAGCCTTACGTTCCCTCCCACAATCAATTCCCCTACATATAACTAAAGCATTTCTAGACTCGACATCGACCAGTTCGGCTCAACGAACCTACAGGCAGTCCGGCTCTGATGCCAATGCTGTCAGGACCCGATTCCAAGCCACATCGATCTAGCCGGTAACACCTCATATCACTTTGCGGCCTCACGCACGGTATCCCCACGGGTGTCGCCTTACCAAGGCCTGGGACCGTTTGCGCCTTTTGGCTCGCGTATACGATAGTGTCGCTAGAATCCATATGACATAGAACCCGGGCCGACACGGCTAGTCGCGAACCCAAAGCAGCACAGACCTATGGGGACATGCATACATGAATCATCGAGCATGTCGATCAACAGCGTGTGAAACCGGGCTGTAGCACTGGGCTAACAGGACTCCGGGGAACCCGGGATGTAGCAGGCTAGGCAGGACTCCGGATGTCACCGCGTGACATTTCCCCGAAGGGACAGACATAGGAACGAAGTGAAACACATGCCGGCCAGTCAAGTGTCCTGAGCAGTAGTGCTGGGCTAGCAGGACTCCCGTGAACCGGGCTGTAGCGGATTACTATGGCACAAGGAGCACTAGACTACATTTCCCCATAAGAGAGGCTGCCAAGGATAAACAACTAGTTTGTCGGATCCCACACATACCAAGCATTTCAATCATACACACAATATGCTTGATATGTGTAAATACAACATGGCATCACAACAAAACTCTGCAACTCAAGTACTTTATTTAAAGGCTCCGGAGAGCCATACATAACATGTTCATACAGGTAGGGGTCACATGACCCGACACTCAAGTCATACAAGCATACAAGCACATGCGGAATAAAATAAGTCTGAGTACAGACACTAGAAAGAAACACGGCTTGACGAAGCCTATCTATCTACATAGGGCCCTCCATGGCCAGAATCACCACCTGGGTGGCAAGTTACTCATCGACGTCGAGGTCTACGTAAAACCCATCGGAGGGGGCGGTGTTGTCGTCTGAAAACAGTAATTAAAGCAACATGAATACAAAGGTACTCAGCAAGTCTTACAACAGATCCTACTATACATGCTTATTCTCAAGAAGGTGGTGGAGTTATTGCAGCAAGCCAGCTTTGACTCTTGGCTAAGCTATCCTACGAGACACCACTGTAAAATAGTTTGCGCACACGAGTCCACTAATCACCAACACAATACTCCACCTGGGATCCTCCCTCGTCACCCTACGAGAGGGCCATCCTCGGTACTCACACTTATCTTGAGTCTTTTAGTAGTAACCATTAACTTGTCTATGAACTGTATAGACAACCAAGTAGTCCTTTACCGCAGACGCGACTATTCGAATAGATGATGTTAACCCTGCAGGGGTGTACTTATTCATACATGCTCTCACCACTTAATATCGTTACACGACATGTACTCGGCAACCTTCAAGCGGAAGCCCAACGAGGGTGTCGTCCACGGCCTACCTAAACACTCAAGTCTCTAGTCCAGGTTTATCGCCTATCCAGGTTCCATCCGCAGGGATTCCGGCCGAGGTTTCCACATACGGCCCCGAACGATGTGAACAGGGTTCCCGAGACACCAAACTGGTGACTCGGTACACCGTGCCATGGTGTATCTACCGCATCATAGCCCACCCCTAGGGTCAGCGCTACGCACGGCCGCCAACACATAACCTACAAACACCAGAAACTAATTGCAACTCCTGGATAGAGTACTAGAGTGGTTAAGAAGCTGAGAGGGTCAATTAAGGATCCCAATGCATGGTAGTAACTGATTCTTAAATCACACATATAGATCTCAGTTCTTAGGGACGGTCTCAATGAAACAACCCACCATGTACTCCTACATGGCCTCTCATCGATACCTTTACCAAATCATGTTCAACACATCCCTCACATTACCGACGTAATCATTTCACTCTAGCCCATCACCCAGATGAACCAAACCTGACACAACTCTAAGCATAGCAGGCATAGCAATGTAGGAAACACATACATGGCTCAATCAACTCCTACACATGCTAGTGGGTTTCATCTAGTTACTGTGGCAATGACAGGTCATGCAGAGGATAAGGGTTCAACTACCGCAGCACATAACAGTTTGAAACGTTGTTGTCTTAATGCAGTAAATGAGAGTAGAAGCGAGAACATGGGGTTGTATCGATATGATCAATGGGGCTGCTTGCCTGATGGAGTAGTAGTAGGGTACTGCCCTTCAGCTGGATACTCGCAAATATCCTCGGAGGCAGAACCTACCACGAAAGACACCACAGAACACAATCGTCACATGGCAATATGCAACAATATGATGCATGCTATGACATGGCAATATGAGGTGTCCTGCCTAATGCAATGTGAAACAAGTTGGTTTGGGTCCATTTGAATCAAAGATTCAAGTGGAAGCTTATGTTCTTAGGCATTATAAGTGTATTAGCTTGTTTCGCCTAAACAGCAAGGTTAAAGTGTTTTTTCATGCATCAAACCATTACAGATGGAAAGATTGAATTTTTCTGATCAAATTTCATATATAAATCTTTGCATTTGGAGTTACAGATTAAAAGTTATGAATTTTTGAAGTCTGTAATATTTTCTGGAATTTCCTATATAAGAATAATTCCAGTAATTGAGTTATTGCGTCAGCATTGCGTCAGGGTGACGTTAGCGGGTCAAAGGCGCCAGCCCAGGTCAAACCTGACCAGTGGACCCCGTCTGTCAGTGTAACAACTAACTAACAGAGTTAGTTAGTGTTACGTTAGCGCTAAACTAGGTTAGTTAGGGCCTGGGCCCACATGTCAGTGAGTCAACCTATTAACTAAAGTAATTAGCGTTAATTAATCTAATTCTAAATTAAACAGGGGCATGGCCCACACGTCAGTGACCCTGGGGGGGTCAAACTGGGTCAGCGGAGTCAAACTCGCTGGCGTTTAGCCGCCGGCGAGGCCAGACGCGGCGGGGCAGTGCGGGTTTTGCACTCCGACGACCAAATGGACGGCGGAGACCTCATACGCGTAGCTGGGAGCAAGCGCATCGAGTGGTGGTAAGGGTTGGGCTCAGGGTCGCCGGAAATGACACCGGCGATGAGCGTTGCAGCTGCCGGAGTTCGGGCGAGGTCGAACTAGTCGCTTGGAGGCACGGCGAGGAGCGTGCGGGGGTGCTATGGGCTCCTGCGAGTGCGGTGAAGGTGATGGCGTGCTCGGTTGGGAGCCAACGTGGCTGTGGCCACGACGGCGACGTGCGGTGGCGGCGGTGGGTGCGGCCGAGCTTGGTGCAGTCGATGGGGTGCTCGAGAAGGCAAACGGAGAGGATGGGGAGGTGGCTGAGCTCACGGGGGTCACGTCGAAGCAGTCGGTGAGGTCGGGGATGAGCTGGTGCTGCGGTGAAGGCGAAGGGGATCTCCGATGGCCGGAGTTGGGGAAGACGAGGTCAGGGCGACTCCAGAGCGGGCGAGCGCTCGGGGCTTGGCCTGCTCGACGTAGTCGACGATGGCGGAGCTCATGGACACGGTGGCACGGCGCGAGGATGACAGAGGGCGCGGCTACGTCGACGGTGCGGCGGCAGGGGCGTCGGCCATGGTGGGAGAGGGCGAGGGAGAGAGGCAGGGGGAGAATGGATGTGTCTGTGGGGTCGGGGCGGCAACGTGGAGCTCGCCCAAGGTCCCACGGGCGCGAGCGGCAAGCAGGTGGCATGGTGGCGAGCTCTCGCACGCCGGCGTCACCTCCCTGCCTACCTGGCGGGGACGAAGCAGCTGGCTGGCACGGGCCAGTACAGTGCTGGGCCGCCAGGTGGGCCAGCTGGTGGCTTTGCCAGGTTATTTCCCTTTCTCTCTCTTTTTCTGTTTTCTATTTATTCTGTTTTGTGTTTTGAAATAGTAAAATACTATTTCATTTAGGAAAAACCTGAAAATATTCAGAGACACACTTGAAAATATTCTCAACAGCCTAAAAATACTTTCAGGATTATTTGGGCATTTTAAAATATTTATAGGATTTAAATTCCCCAAATGCAATTAGTAATGAATTAATCCAATGACCTTATGATGTCCTAGAAAAGTGTGCACCATTTTTGTCAAAGGTTTTAACCCAAAACAAAAAGGGTGGACTTTTTAGAAGGGCATTTCAGGTTCATTGGAAAAGTTTTTAGTAAACCCTAGTTGTTCCAGGGGGTGCTGGGGGTTCTGTCATCCCCATTTCAGTTTTCTGGAAAGATAAACATGATGCAACACTCTAATCCATGAACTAGCTAGGGTGTGACAGCTACTTGGCATAATTTCAATGTAATTCTTCTTAATTGTGGTATGAATATTCAGATCCGGAAGATTCAAGACAAAAGTTCAATATTGACATAGAAATAATAATACTTCAAGTATTCTAACTAAGAAATTATGTCTCTTCAAAATAACATGGCCAAAGAAAGTTATCCCTACAAAATCATATAGTCTGGCTATGCTCTATCTTCACCACACAAAGTATTTAAATCATGCACAACGCCGATGACAAGCCAAGCAATTGTTCCATACTTTTGGTGTTCTCAAACTTTTTCAATCTTCACGCAATACATGAGCGTGAGCCATGGCCATAGCACTTCAGGTGGAATGGAATGGTGGTTGTGGAGGAGACAAAAAAGGGGAAGATAGTCTCACATCAACTAGGTGTATCAACAGGCTATGGAGATGCCCATCAATAGATATCAATGTGAGTGAGTAGGGATTGCCATGCAACGGATGCACTAGAGCTATAAGTATATGAAAGCTCAACAAAAGGAACTAAGTGTGTGTGCATCCAACTCGCTTGCTCACGAAGACCTAGGGCATTTTGTGGAAGCCCATCATTGGAATATACAAGCCAAGTTCTATAATGAAAAATTCTCACTAGTATATGAAAGTGATAACATAGGAGACTCTCTATTATGAAGATCATGGTGCTACTTTGAAGCACAAGTGTGGTAAAAGGATAGTAGCATTGTCCCTTCTCTCTTTTTCTCTCATTTTATTTATTTATTTGGGCCTTTTTATGGCCTCTTTTTTTCGTCCGGAGTCTCATCCCGACTTGTGGGGGAATCATAGTCTCCATCATCCTTTCCTCACTTGGGACAATGCTCTAAAAATGATGATCATCACACTTTTATTTACTTACAACTCAACAATTACAACTCGATACTTGGAACAAAATATGACTCTATGTGAATGCCTCTGGCGGTGTACCGGGATATGCAATGAATCAAGAGTAACATGTATGAAAGAATGATGAATGGTGGCTTTGCCACAAATACAATGTCAACTACATGATCATGCAAAGCAATATGACAATGATGGATCGTGTCATAGTAAACGGAACAGTGGAAAGTTGCATGGCAATATATCTCGGAATGGCTATGGAAATGCAATGATAGGTAGGTATGGTGGGTGTTTTGAGGAAGGTATATGGTGGGTGTATGATACCGGCTAAAGGTGTGCGGTATTAGAGAGGCTAGCAATGGTGGAAGGAAGAAAAGTGTGTATGATCCATGGACTCAACCTTAGTCATAAAGAACTCATATACTATTGCAAAAATCTACAAGTTATCAAAGCAAAGTATTACGCGCATGTTCCTAGGGGGATAGATTGGTAGGAAAATACCATCGCTCGTCCCCGACCGCCACTCATAAGGAAGACAATTAATAAATAAATCATGCTCCGACTTCATCACATAACGGTTCACCATACGTCCATGCTATAGGAATCACAAACTTTAACACAAGTATTTCTCAAATTCACAACTACTCAACTAGCATGACTCTAACATTACCATCTCCATATCTCAAAACAATTATCAAGTATCAAACTTCTCATAGTATTCAACACACTCATAAGAATTTTTTTATTATTAATCTTGAATGCCTAACATAATTAAAGCAAATTACCATGCTGTTTTGTAGGACTCTCAAAATAATCTAAGTGAATCATGAGAGAACAATAGTTTCTATACAACAAATCCACCGACGTGCTCTAAAAGATATAAGTGAAGCACTAGAGCAAAAACTATATAACTCAAAAGATATAAGTGAAGCACATAGAGTATTCTAACAATTTTCAAATCATGTGTGTCTCTCTCAAAAGGTGTGTACATCAAGAATGATTGTGGAAAACTAACAAATAAATACTCAAATAATACAAGACGCTCCAAGCAAAACACATATCATGTGGTGAATAAAAATATAGCTCCAAGTAAAGTTACCGATGGAAGTAGACGAAAGAGGGGATGCCTTCCGGGGCATCCCCAAGCTTTGGCTTTTAGGTGTCCTTAGATTATCTTGGGGTGCCATGGGCATCCCCAAGCTTAGGCTCTTGCCACTCCTTGTTCCATAATCCATCAAATCTTTCACCCAAAACTTGAAAACTTCACAACACAAAACTTAAAGTAGAAAATCTCGTGAGCTCCGTTAGCGAAAGAAAACAAAACACCACTTCAAGGTACTGTAATGAAATCATTCCTTATTTATATTGGTGTTAAACCTACTGTATTCCAACTTCTCTATGGTTTATAAACTATTTTACTAGCCATAGATTCATCAAAATAAGCAAACAACACATGAAAAACAGAATCTGTCAAAAACAGAACAGTCTGTAGTAATCTGTATCTAACGCAAGATCTGGAACCCCAAAAATTGTAAAATAAATTTCTGGACGTTAGGAATTTATATATTAATCATCTGCAAAAGAATTAACTAAATATCACTTTCCAAATAAAAATTTCAGCAATTCTCGTGAGCGCTATAGTTTCTGTTTTTTTACAGCAAGATTAAAATGACTTTCCCCAAGTCTTCCCAACGGTTCTACTTAGCACAAACACTAATTAAACACAAAAAACACAACCAAAACAGATGTTAGATAAATTATTTATTACTAAACAGGAGCAAAAAGCAAGGAATAAAAATAAAATTGGGTTGCCTCCCAACAAGCGCTATCGTTTAACGCCCCTAGCTAGGCATAAAAAGCAAGGATAGATCTATGTATTGCCATCTTTGGTAGGCAATCCATAAGTGGCTCTCATAATAGATTCGTAAGGTAATTTAATTTCATTTCTAGGAAAGTGTTCCATGCCTTTGCTTAATGGAAATTGGAATATAATATTTCCTTCCTTCATATCAATAATTGCACCAATCGTTCTAAGGAAAGGTCTACCAAGAATGATAGGACATGAACGATTGCAATCTCTGTCAAGAACAATAAAATCTACGGGCACATAATTCCTATTTGCAACAATAAGAACATCATTAATTCTTCTCATAGGTTTCTTAATAGTGGAATCCGCAAGGTGCAAGTTTAAAGAGCAATCATCAAAATCACGGAAACCTAGCAAATCACACAAAGTCTTTGGAATCATGGAAACACTAGCACCCAAATCACACAAAGCATAGAATTCATGATCTTTAATTTTAGTTTTAATAGTATGTTCCCACTCATCATAAAGTTTTCTAGGGATACAAACTTCCAACTCAACTTTTCTTCATAAGATTGCATCAAAGCATCAACGATATGTTTAGTAAAAGCTTTATTTTGACTATAAGCATGAGGAGAATTTAGCACGGATTGCAACAAGGAAATACAATCTATCAAAGAGCAATTATCAAAATTAAATTCCTTGAAATCCAAAATAGTGGGTTCATTAATATTTAAAGTTTTGACTTCTTCAATCCCACTTTTAACAATTTTAGCATCAAGATCTAAAGACTCTGAATTTTTGGAACGCCGTCTAGGTAAAGGTGGATCATATTCAGTCCCATCATTATCAAGATTCGTATTGCAAAACAAAGATTTAATAGGGGACACATCAATAACTTTTAGATCTTCATCTTTATTATCATGGAAACTAGAAGAACACGCTTTTATAAAGCAATCTTTCTTAGCTCGTATCCTAGCGGTTCTTTCTTTGCACTCATCAATAGAAATTCTCATGGCTTTGAGAGACTCATGGATATCATGCTTAGGTGGAATAGATCTAAGTTTCAAAGAATCAACATCAAGAGAAATTCTATCAACGTTCCTAGCCAACTCATCAATCTTAAGCAATTTTTCTTCAATCAAAGCATTGAAATTCTTTTGTGAAGTAATAAATTCTTTAATATTAGATTCAAAATCAGAGGGCATCTTTTTATAATTTCGATAAGAATTGTTGTAGGAATTACCCTAATTATTAGAGGAATTACTAGGATACGGCCTAGGATTAAAGTTTCCTCTATACACGTTATTACCAAAATTATTCCTACCAACAAAATTCAGATCCATAGATTCATTATTATTATCAATCAAAGTAGACAAAGGCATATCATTAGGATCAGAAGAAACACTTTTCTTAGCAAATAATTTCATAAGTTCATCCATCTTTCCACTCAAAACATTAATTTCTTCTATCGCATGCACTTTCTTATTAGTAGATCTTTAAGTGTGCCATTGAGAATAATTAACCATAATATTATCTAGAAGTTTACTAGCTTCTCCTAAAGTGATTTCCATAAAAGTGCCTCCCGCGGCCGAATCTAAAAGATTTCTAGAAGCAAAATTCAATCCGACATAAAAGTTTTGTATAATCATCCACAAATTCAAACCATGCATAGGGCAATTACGTATCATTAATTTCATCCTCTCCCAAGCTTGTGCAACATGTTCATGATCAAGTTTCTTAAAATTCATAATATCGTTTCTAAGAGTGATGATCTTAGCGGGAGGAAAATACTTAGGGATAAAAGCATCTTTGCACTTATTCCACGAATCAATACTATTTTTAGGCAAAGACGAAAACCAAGCTTTAGCATGATCACTAAGCGAAAAAGGAAATAGCTTCAATTTAACAATATCATTGTCCACATATTTCTCCTTTTACATATCACACAAATCAACGAAGCTATTTAGATGGGTAGCGGCATCTTCACTAGGAAGGCCGGAAAACGGATCTTTCATGACAAGATTCAGCAAAGCAACATTAATTTCATAAGATTCAACATCGGTATGAGGAGAAATTGGAGTGCTAAGGAAATCATTGTTGTTGGTATTGGTAAAGTCACACAATTTAGTGTTATCTTGAGCCATCGTGACAAGCAAGCAATCCAACACACAAGCAAACAAGAAACGGGCAAAAAGAGGCAAATAGAGAAATAGAGGGAGGATAGAGAGAGAGGGCGAATAAAACGGCAAGGGTGAAGTGGGGGAGAGGAAAACGAGAGGCAAATGGCAAATAATGTAAGGCAGGAGATAAGGGTTTGTGATGGGTACTTGGTGTGTTGACTTTTGTGCGAACCTCCCCGGCAACGGCGCCAGAAATCCTTCTTGCTACCTCTTGAGCACTTGCGTTGGTTTTCCCTTGAAGAGGAAAGGGTGATGCGGCAAAGTAGCGTAAGTATTTCCCTCGGTTTTTGAGAACCAAGGTATCAATCCAGTAGGATACCACGCATGAGTCCCTCGCACCTACACAAACAAATAAATCCTCGCAACCAACGCGATAAGGGGTTGTCAATCCCTACACGGTCACTTACGAGAGTGAGATCTGATAGATATGATAAGATAATATTTTTGGTATTTTTATGATAAAGATGCAAAGTAAAATAAAAGGCAAAGGAAATAACTAAGTATTGGAAGATTAATACGATGGAAGATAAACCCGGGGGCCATAGGTTTCACTAGTGGCTTCTCTCAAGAGCATAAGTATTCACGGTGGGTAAACAAATTATTGTTGAGCAATTGACAGAATTGAGCATAGTTATGAGAAGATCTAGGTATGATCATGTATATAGGCATCACGTCCGAGACAAGTAGACCGACTCCTGCCTGCATCTACTACTATTACTCCACACATCGACCGCTATCCAGCATGCATCTAGAGTATTAAGTTCATAAGAACAGAGTAATGCTTTAAGCAAGATGACATGATGTAGAGGGATAAACTCATGCAATATGAAATAAACCCCATCTTGTTATCCTCGATGGCAATAATACAATACGTGCCTTGCTGCCCCTACTATCACTGGGAAAGGACACCGCAAGATTGAACCCAAAGCTAAGCACTTCTCCAATTGCAAGAAAGATCAATTTAGTAGGCCAAACCAAACTGATAATTCGAAGAGACTTGCAAAGATAACCAATCATAGATAAACTTGATCATAAACCCACAATTCAGAGAAGATTCAAATATTGTTCATAGATAAACTTGATCATAAACCCACAATTCATCAGTCTCAACAAACACATCACAAAAGAAGATTACATCGAATATATCTCCAGAAGAGAGGGGGAGAACTTTGTATTGAGATCCAAAAAGAGAGAAGAAGCCGTCTAGCTAATAACTATGGACCCGTAGGTCTGAGGTAAACTACTCACACTTCATCGAAGAGGCTATGGTATTGATGTAGAAGCCCTCCGTGATCGATGCCCCCTCCGGCAGAGCTCCAGAAAAGGCCCCAAGATGGGATCTCATGGATACAGAAAGTTACGGCGGTGGAATTAGGGTTTTGGCTCCGTATCTGGTAGTTTGGGGGTACGTAGGTATATATAGGAGGAAGGAGTACGTTGATGGAGCAACAGGGGGCCCACGAGGGTGGAGGGCACGCCTGGGGGGGGGGGTAGGCGAGCCCCCCTACCTCGTGGCTTCCTGGTTGATGTCTTGATGTAGGGTCCAAGTCCTCTGGATCATGTTCATTCCAAAAATCACGTTCTCGAAGGTTTCATTCCGTTTGGACTCCGTTTGATATTCTTTTTCTGCGACACCCTAAAATAGGCAAAAAAAAGCAGCAATTCTGGGCTGGGCCTCCGGTTAATAGGTTAGTCCCAAAAATAATATAAAAGTGTATAATAAATCCCAATAATGTCCAAAACAGAATATAATATAGCATGGAACAATCAAAAATTATAGATATGTTGGAGACGTATCATCGGCTCGGGTGTGACTAGGTTTGTCACGTCCGAATAGGTAGCCATCATCACGTGTCGAGGAACGTCCTCGCGATCCGTAAATTGATCGGGTATATCCTGCTTTATTGTTCTGGTCATGTCGAAGGTCATATCTATGACCGTGAGCTGATTTACCTCTGCCTTTGCGATGAGGCGGGGTGGGCTGGTGTTCGGCTTGAGTTTCCGCTTTGTCCCGTCCACGTGGTGGTCGGTCAGCCGCATTGTGCGATGGTGGTATGTGTTCCGGCGCCTCATCATCGAACTGAGGTAGTAATTTGCGCTTTGAGTAGCTTTTGGCCGGGCGCTTGAGGCCGTATTCTTCAGCTGCTAGGACGTCGGTCAATTTATTGTTGAGCTAATCTTGGTTAGATTGAAGATGTTGCTTCTTTTTCAGGCTCCTTGCAGTGGCTATTAGCTGGCGCTTGAAGCGCTCCTGCTCAAGAGGTTCTTCAGGCACGATGAAATCCTCGGTGCCGAGGCTCACCTCATCCTCGGAGAGCGGAAGATAATTACGGTCCTCCGAGTCCTCGTGCGTGGACTGTTTACCAGGGCTAACCTGCCCATTTTCCCGTTCACCCCGTTCGGTAGCTGCATCAACGGGGTCTTCGTTGTCTTCGGGACCTTTTGGAGTGTTATCTTCTCCTGTGCCGGTGTTGCTATATTTACTGCGGCGCGACTTAAAGCGGCGCCGCTGATGCCGGCATTTCGATTGTATCTCAGGAGGTTTATCCTCAACTGGTTCTTCTTTGTCATAGCCGCTATTCTCCTTTGGTGCATCCACCATGTACACATCGTATGAGGAAGTGGCCGTCCAACGTCCGGTGAACGGCGGGTCCTGGGCCTCTTCTTCTCCGGCATCGTCGTCCATACCGTCGATGTCATCGGAGCCATAATCGAGCATGTCAGTTAAGTCTTCGGCAGCGGCTATAAAGTGGGTGGCGGGTGGGGAGCGAAATTCCCTGTCATCAGCTTCTAGTTCGAACCGGATATAGTTCGGCTGTGAGTCCCCCACCAAGGAGAGGTTCTTTAATGAGTTTAGCATGTCACCCAAAGGCGAGTGCTGGAAGATGTCTGCGGCGCTGAATTCGAAGATCGATAAACGATCAAGTTCGGCTTCCGCGAACTCACACGGTTCAAAACTTACTGCCGGAAACGAGTCTGGAGTTCCGGAGATGCAGGTATCATGTGCAGTTAAGTCCATGTGCAGCTCAAACGCCGGGGAGTCTGTGGCCTCCGTGTTGGGGTTAAGCCTCCGGTCCTTGGATGGCGCAGTATGCTCCGGATCTAAAGCCAGAACAGTTACAGGAGCTATCTCCTGAATGTAGTCCGATGACAGATTTAGGTCATGTTCATCGAGGTGACCAGGAGCGATCGCCGCAGTCTCGAATCTGGCAAAGATCAAATCTCCACGTACGTCTGCGACGTAGTTCAAGCTCCCAAATATGACCTGATGGCCAGGGGGGTAGCTATCGATCTGCTCCAGATGGACAAACGAGTTGGCCCGCAGTGCTAAGCCGCCGAACACGAGAATCTGTCGGGGGAGGAAGGTTTCTCCTTGGACAGCGTCATTGTTGACGATTGAAGGGGCCATCGAACCTTTTGAGGACGGCACAGTGGAACTCTCAATGAAAGAACCAATGTCAGTGTTAAAACTGGTGGATCTCGAGTAGGGGGTCCCGAACTGTGCATCTAAGGTCGATGGTAACAGGAGACATGGGACACGATGTTTACCCAGGTTCGGGCCCTCTCCATGGAGGTAATACCCTACGTCCTGCTTGATTGATCTTGATGAATATGAGTATTATAAGAGTTTATCTACCACAAGATCGTAATGGCTAAACCCTAGAGGTCTAGCTTGTATGGATATGGTAATGAATCTATCTCCCTCCGGACTAAGTCCTCCGGTTTATATAGACACCGGGAGGATCTAGGGTTACACAAGGTCGGTTACAAAGAAAGGAATCTACATATTTGGTCGCCAAGCTTGCCTTCCGTGCCAAGGAGAGTCCCATCCGGACATGGGTGCAGTCTTCGGTCTTCGTGTTCTTCACACCCCATTAGTCCGGCCCATGACTAACAGGCTGGACGCCCGAGGACCCCTTAGTCCAGGACTCCCTCACATACCACATCACCTTGGTAGGAATCTTTTTCCTAGGACGCTCTCCCTCGACATCACCAGGGTCATCGCGGATGATCTTATAGCGCAATGCACCGCATACCGGTCACACGTTCAAATCCTTGTACTCACCGCAGTAGAGGATGCAGTCATTAGGGCATGCATGTATCTTCTGCACCTCTAATCCTAGAGGGCAGACAACCTTCTTTGCTTCGTACATACTCTCAGGCAATTTGTTGTCCTTTGGAAGCATCTTCTTTAACATTATCAGCAACTTTACAAATCCCTTGTCAGATACACCATTCTCTGCCTTCCATTGCAGCAATTCTAGTGTTGTGCCCAGCTTTTTCTTGTCATCTTCGAAATTCGAGTACAACAGTTTTTTGTGATCCTCTAACATGCACTGCAACTTCTTCTTCTCCTTTTCACTTGTGCAGTTTCTCTTTGCATCGGCAATGGCCCGACCTAGATCATCAGCGGGCTCATCTGATGCCTCTTCTTCAGCTTCTTCCCACATTGCCGGCTCAGCTTCTTCCCGCATTGGTGTACCATTGTATTCAGGGAACCCACAGCCAGGATAGTTGTCATCGTCCTTTTCCTCTTCATTGCCTTCCATCATAACCCCTCTTCTCTGTGCTTGGTCCAAACATTATAGTGGGGCATGAAACCGGACTCAAACAGGTGCCAGTGAATGGTTTTTCACTTAGAGTAATTCCGATCATTCTTACAGCCAGCACATGGACAAGATATAAAACCATCTGCCCACTTGTTTGCCTCAGCCGCAAGCAGAAAAGTATGCACACCATTAACAAACTGGGGAGAGCATCGGTCATCGTACATCCATTGCCGGCCCATCTTCATTACACAGCACCGAGTAGACCAAATTAATACAAGTTCATACAACATTTATTCTCATAAAACAACATACAAACTCTCTAGCTAAAGCATTTAAATGCAACAACAAATGCGATCATAATTGCAACTAAGGTAACAATTGATCCAACAGCATAATGATACCAAGCCTCACTATCGATGGCATGTTTTCTAATCTTTCTAATCTTCAAGCACATTTTCTCCATCTTGATCATGTGATCATCGACAACATCGGCAACATGCAACTCCAATTCCATCTTCTCCTCCTCAATTCTTTTCATTTTTTCTTTCAAATACTCTTTTTCATTTTCAACTAAATTTAACCTCTCAACAATAGGGTCGGTTGGAATTTCCGGTTCACATACCTCCTAGATAAAAATATCTATGTCAACTCGATGGGCATAATGTGTCATAAACACGAAATGCAACAAATAGTTATAAAAGAGAATATACCACATCTGAATCATAACCCGGACGAGGGCCGACTGGCAAGGATATCAAAACCATGGCACTATGTATAACAAACAACGTATGGGTAAGATAATTATACAAGTAACTACATATCTAAATAACACAAACATGATTTTTTATATAAAAAATATAAGAACAAGAGGGTCACCACAAGGTGGTGCCGGCGATGAGACGGTGCGGTCGATCGACGGCGGTTAGGACAGAGACGGGAAAGCACTAAGTAAACCACACCTACATATGCAAACTAAGAGTTATTTTGACCTCAAATTGCATATAAATCAAATACTACCACATATAATTCCTCCCAAAACAAAACCCACAAATCACTATACTTATAGAGCATTGCAAGAGCTAATCTAGCAATGAGAGATGAAAGGACAAAGTTGCTAACCTTTGTAATCACTTGGATGGACGGGGTGCCTTCAAATCTTCACAAATTTTGGCAAAAATGGAGTGTGAGCTATAGAGGAAGAGGAAGAAAACAAAGGAAAGGAAAGGGAAAGAACAGAGCGCTCGGGCTCGACGAAGGGTTTTATATAGGATGACCTTTAGTACCGGTTGGTTAGACGAACCGAGACTAAAGGTGCATCTCTAATCCTGGTTCGTGGCATGAACCGGTACTAAAGGTGCTGGTGGAGCCCCAGCCTAATGGCAGCCTGCCACCACCTCTTTAGTATCGGTTTGTGTCACGAACCAGTACTAAAGGTTCGCCATTAACCGGTACTAATGAGCGTCGCCCGTCTAGCCATTGGAACCGGCACTAATGGTCACATTAGTGCTGGTTCAATTACAAACCGGGACTAATGAGCTTCACATTAGGCCCTTTTTCTACTAGTGTAGGGCAAAAAAGGGTCGCCCTACATCCACACCCAATTGTGTGCCGAGGGTGGACTTGCAACTAGGAAAAATAGCCAGGGATGTTGCATATTAAGCGTGGACTTGCAGCTGGCAAAAAAGAGACAAACTCGATTACATGTCAGGGGTGGATTTGCAACTTGGGCAAAAAGGGTTAGGACCCTTCAGTTGCCCGTCCAAAATGGACTAGCAGCTGGGACAAGAAAAAGGGTCAAGCCTAGTTGTGTATCAAGGGTGCATTTATAATTGGACAAAAAATGAATCATGCCCAGTTGCATACGAAAAGGTGGAATTGCAACCGAGGAAAAACAAAGAGGAGTGCCTAGTTGCATGTCAGGGATGGACTTGCAATTAGGACAAAAAAGGGTTGGGCCCCTCAGTTGCGCGTTGAGCGTGAACTTGCAACTGGGACAAAAAAAATAGGTTAGACCAAGTTGCTATCAAAGATAGACTTGTAATTGAGAAAACAAAATAGGTAATGCCCTGTTGCGTATCAAGGATGGACATGCAACTCAGGAAAAAATAGAGGCGGGCCTAGTTGCATGTCAGGTTTGGACTTGGAAATAGGAAAAAAAAGGGTCTGACCCCTCAATTGCATGTTGAGGGTGGACTTGCAACTGTGACAGAAAATTGGCTGGGTCTAGTTGCGTATAAGGGTGGACTGCAACTAGGACAAAAATGACAAGACCAGTTACATATTAAAAGGTAGATTTGCAACTGAGAAAAAAGAGGCATCCCAATTAAACCTCAAGGGTGGACATGCAATTATAACAAAATGCACCCCCGCCCCAAATAAAAAAATAAAAAGGTATAAAAGAGAAAACGAAAAACATGAATTTACAACCAATAAATTAAAAATTAAAAAAATCAATGAAAAATGAAAACAAAAACCAAAGGAAAAAGAACAGAGGCTAAAGAAGGCAATCAACCAGCTCCTTCTTTTATGAGTGGAGCTGGCCACAACAAGCACAAATGTTCAGTCGCATGACTTGGTGGAGTTGCGATTCTGACAAAAAATGGGTAGGGCTCAGTTGCGTATCGAGGGTGGACTTATAACTGGGAAGAAAAAAAGGCATCCCTCCAGTTGCATGTCGGGTGGGGTTGCAACTGGGACATCTCTCCGCAAGTTATGTGTCGAGAGTGGACTTGCAACTAGAACAAAAATGGAGTTCAGAACTAGTTGTGTATCGAAGGTGAACTTTCAACCAGGACAAAAACATGGTAACCCCCCAGTTGCATGTCGAGGGTGGACTTGCAACTGGGACAAAAAAATCAGCTCACCATAGCTGCTTGTCGAAGGTGGACTTGCAAATGTGAGAAAAATGGGCTGGGCCTAATTGCGTATCGAAGATAGACATACAACTAGGATAAACAAATTACATGTTAGGGATGGATTTGCATCTAGGAAAAAAAGGTGGGACCAAGTTGGGTGACGAGGATAGATTTGCAACCGTGACAAAAAAAGTCAAGCTCCCATGTTGTATGTCGGGGTGGTGTTGTAACTAGGGACAAAAATGGGTGCTCCCGGTCAACTGTCGGGAGTGAACTTGCAATTCGGATAAAAAAATAGGCAGGGTCCAGTTGTGTATCGAGGGTGAACTTGCAACCAGTACAGAAAAAAAGGAGCCCCCAAGTTGCATGTCAGGGGTGGAGTTGCAACTGGCATCTTCGACATCAAGTTTGGAAGAAATAGAAATAGGCAACGACAAGCGATATAGACTGTCTCTTCCACTTGAACAACGCAGACCAGATAAAATGTGTCACAAGAGCGCCAGAAAAAAGGCCGACAAAAAGCAGGCTGACAAAGTGGACAGACATCTTGGAAAAATTGATTGTACTGTTGATAATTTAGATGTGACATTGATAATTCCCATCTAGATGACATAGCTAATTCTCATGTAGATGGTAGATTCAAAAAAAAATCATGAAATCTAAAAAATCATAGACTCTGAAAAGGTTTCATAAATAAAAAAATCATGAATTCAAAAAAGTGCTTGCGCACCTCAAATAGTTTTCATATACTAAAAGTATCATGAATTGAAAAATTAGAAAAGGAAAGGAGAAGAACAACAAAAAAGGAAAAAGAAAAAAGAAGAAGAAGTCAATACAAAATTCTCCCTGAAAAAATAGAGAAAAAATGATAGTCAAAATGTTTAAGACAAAAAGAAAACAAAATACAAACAGCTTGTCAGTGCCTTGAAAAAACGCAAAACGCTCAAAACAAAAACGAAAGAAATGGTTTGACTCTCGGCATCTCCACTACCACTCAAAACCGTTTAAATAAGAAAGAAAAAGAGCCTGATACGCAGCCCGTTAGACCACGGAAGCCCAAATGACCCATACTAAACGAGCAGCGAGCTGTTCGCTTCTGCTTATCGACAAAAAAATGCAACAAAGCATACGAGGGGACAATGCACGAAGCTAAAAAAAATGTACGAACCTGCAAAAAAATAGATGTGAAATAGTTATTTTTTTCAATATTTATATCTCATTGCAACGCAGGGGCAGTCCTATTTATTGAAAAAGAAACATGTTGGCGCTATCTTCAGGGCTTGTTTAGGCTATTCACTTGGCAGGTTTATATGCATGTTGGTGTGTCTAGGTCTTAGTCGACTTAAACTTAACCAAGTCTCAGTCAAGTGATATAATATATAAAAAAAAGTAAAAACTGAAAAGAAATTTTTGTACGATTCTTCATGCAAGATCAATGTAATATAATATCCATTCAGACATAACGAAGTTTAAGTCAAATGAAACTTAGCAAAACTGATGTTATAATCACCAAATCCAAACGGAAAATCCAACCGAATCGAATAGCTAGGGTAGGAGCAGTGACACCGCGTTGAGCAGCCGGCCACCACTAATAAAAATTAAAAAGATCAGAGCAACCAAACTGATCCATATGTCACCCGCCCTGCTATTTCACATTTGAATATTGAAGAGGAAGATGCAGACAATTTCATGGCCTGCTTCCGACCCATATGTCAGCAGCTTCTTGCAAGTGGATGCTGCAGACCCAACCATCATTTCATTTTTAACCCGACCCTGTCAACCCGTCTGCTTGGATTTATCCTGCGCTTCTACCTGGGGACAGTTCGGACCAAGACTCGTTCCCCACCCCAGCCATGGGTTCTGGAGCTTAATTGCAGCCGTTCCCGCCAAGAATCAAGCAGAGTGACAGAAGAAAATCCGTTGCCGCTTGTGATCGACCCGACGACCACCATGGAGGCCATGCACGCTCGCCTCGCCCTCGCCTTCCTCCTGTTCGTCGCGCTTGCGGCGGCACAGCAGGTGCCGGCGCCGGCGCCTGCCGACGTGGGTTGCAACGGCGTCTTCCTCACCTACGCCCCCGAGGCCCACCAAAGGATCAGGCCGTTCGTGGACCCCGCCGCCGCCGCGGCCGGCAGGCAGCCCTACTCCTTCCGCGCCAGCGCCACCGTCCTCAACAACGGCGTCCGCACGCTCCCCTCGTGGTCGCTGCTGGTCGCCTTCGCGCACGGCGAGATTCTTGTCAGTCTCGACGGCGGCGTGCTCACCTTCGGGGACGACCTGCCGTACAACACCACGGCGGCCGGTGGCGGCGCGACGTCCTTGTCTGGGAACCCGCAGACGGACCTCCTAACGCCGATCGCCACCGCCGGCGACCTGACCAGGATACAGGCGACGGTGAGGCTGGTCGGCACGCTGTTCGCCGGGCCAGAGCCGGTCGTGACGCTCCCGTCCGCGATCTCGCTGGCCGACCCCGCGTACACCTGCTCGCCTGTCGCCACCGCGCCAACGGTCCTCTCCGCGTGCTGCGTGCTGATTGCGCCGGACCAGCCCTCGGCCGTGCCGCCGGCGGCCGGGAACACCTACCTCCCGCGCGTCACCGGCGACCTCGTCATCACCTACGACGTGCTCCAGGCGCACGAGACCACGTACCTGGCGCTGGTGACGCTCGAGAACAACGCGCCGATGGGCCGCCTCGACGGCTGGGAGCTGTCGTGGGAGTGGCGGCGCGGCGAGTTCGTCAACTCCATGAGAGGCGCGTACCCGCGGGAGGTGGACGCCAGAGGCTGCCTCTACGGCCCGCAGGGGCAGTACTACAAGGACCTCGACTTCTCCAAGGTGCTCAACTGCGAGCGCCGGCCGGTGGTGCACGACCTGCCGCCGTCCCGCCGCGACGACACGTCCCTCGGTCAGATCGAGCACTGCTGCAGGAACGGCACCATCCTGCCCAAGACCATGGACGAGGCGCAGTCCAAGTCGGCGTTCCAGATGGAGGTGTACAAGATGCCGCCGGACCTGAACCGGACGGCCAGGCCGCACGCCCCGGCCAACTTCAGGATCTCCGGCGCGTCGCCGCTCAACCAGGCGTACGCGTGCGGGCAGCCAGCGCTGGTGAGCCCCACGGAGTTCCCGGACCCGAGCGGGCTCGTCTCCACGACGCTCGCCGTCGCGACGTGGCAGGCGGTCTGCAACATGACCGTCGACGACGCCAAACCGTCCAAGCCGCCGCAGTGCTGCGTGTCCTTCTCCGCGTTCTTCAACGAGTCGGTGATCCCCTGCAGCACCTGCGCGTGCGGCTTCCCCACCCCGGCGCCTACGACCTGCAGCACGACGGCGCCGGCGCTGCTCCTGCCGCCGCACGCGCTGCTCATGCCGTTCGAGTGGCGGGCCAAGGAGACGCTCAAGTGGTATCACGACGAGGAGCTGGGCGCGCCGCCGAACCCGATGCCGTGCGGCGACAACTGCGGGGTGAGCGTGAACTGGCACGTGGCCACGGACGCGGCCGGCGGGTGGAGCGCGCGGGTGACGCTCTTCAACTGGGAGGAGGGCGCGGACATGCGCGACTGGTTCGCCACCGTCGTCATGGGCGACAAGGTGTACGGCGGGTTCGAGCAGGCCTACTCCTTCAACGCCACCGCCGTCGGGGACGGCGCCATCTTCATGCGCGGCAGGGAAGGCTTCGAGCTCCTGCTGAGGGAGAGCAACGTGAGCGGCGTGGACTACCCCGTGCCCGGGAAGCAGCAGTCCGTGCTCTCCTTCACCAAAAAGAATGGCCCCGGCGACGTCGACGTGGTTGGCGGCGACGGGTTCCCGACCAAGATCTTCTTCAACGGCGAGGAGTGCGCCATGCCACAGATGATTCCGAGCCAGGGGGTTGGCACTCGCGCTAGCCGTGGTGGTGCACTCGTGCTCTTGCTACTCTTCCTCTTCTTCTTCTTCTAGAATTTTGGGGCCTGCATTTGACCTGATTACAATTGAATTTTGAAGCAAAAAATAATCCGATGTCTATACAATGATCGATGTTGCTTATTTACATCTAGTCTTTTAAAAGAAACCAATATCACCTCCAGCCTACTTGTGCAGAAACAGGATTAATTGTACACCAGTCTGCACAGCTGAAGAAAGATAGACCTCCAAACTCCAGCATCTATTGCCGAAGCTGCAGAACCGGAAGAGAAAGTTTCTGCAGTTCCATCGTTGCGGAGAATGCAGCTAGCTGAACACACCTTTGACATGAACATTGCGCCTATGAATTAAGCGGGTCATCTCCGAATTGGACATCGGGACTACACCCTGATTGAAGTTATAAATAATGGCGATAGATCAAATGGACCATGCCATTTTTGTATGATTGTGCAAACTTAGCTCAAGATCTAGTGAGGGCAACCCTTTATTTTCTGGTCTTGGAGAGACGATTATGAAAAAAATGATCTCGTGTTATTGGCGGGTAGCATGGCATATTGACCCACCTAATAACAGTTTAACTCTTTTCACCCTAAAAAAGAGTTTAACTCTTTTCATTGCCCAAAATACTTTGACATCCCCGCAAAAAAAAAACAATGACATGCAAATTATCAAACAATTAATACTGGTCATTAATTCGTTTCTAATTTTTCAAATACCACAAGGGGATGTAGCTCAGATTGTAGGGCGCTCGCTTAGAGCATCTCCAACAGCCGCTCAATGCGTGGCGCCCAAAAAACGGGGTTACAACGCGCAAGTAGTTTTTTTAGGGCACTAGAAGACGTTTGCTCCAACAAGCGCTGTAAAATATGCTACGCGCGCGGGTCCAGCGGCCCCAATCAAGCGGTCCCATCTGCAGCAGGCCAGAGTTTACAGCTCGCGCGATCAGGTGCACTAAATATGCTGCGCGCGATGCCTTTTTGATGCGCGTGCTGCATTAGTTATATAGGCGCACGTTTTTTGTGTGGCCGCTGGAGACTCTAAACCAGGTCCCCGCGCGCTAAAAGCAGTTTTTATACCACGCGTCGCTTATATAGCGCTTCTGTTGGAGATGCTCTTAGCATGCAAGAGGTATGGAGATCCATACCCCACTTCTCCATTATATTTTTGTAATTAAAAACCTTGACTTTACTTTTGCAAACTCCAAATCTCACAAACATGCCCGCAACGCTTTTATTTAGCCATAAAAGATACTCCCTTTGTAGTGCAATAATAATCACAGGCCTAGACCAATATGTTACCATCATTTTCCTCAGAAAACAATGTTACAACAACCAGGTATGGGGATCGATACCCCACTTCTCCATTATATTTTTGTAATTTTTAGCAGATCTGAAAATACTGTAAAAAAACCTTGATTTTACTTTTGCAAACTCCAAAACTCACAATCATGCCCACAACGCTTTTATTTAGCCATAAAAGATACTCCCTTTGTAGTGCAACAATAATCACAGGCCTAGACCAATATGTTACCATCATTTTCCTCAGAAAACAATGTTACCATCATGATTTTATTACCGTCCTCTTTGTAGAAAAATGATGAAAATGATACTCGGAGATAGTCACAACATTACAGAAAGAAAGAAAAACGCATCTATATGTTCTGTCCTACACCCAACCAAATGTATTCAGTCAATCAGTCTCGTCAGTGCACCAACCAGGTCATTTGGATTACAGGATCCAAGTTGGAGAAGATGGGTGCTCAGATATGCTCAAAGGATAACTTTATAGTCAAGAAATTCATAAAAAGCTTGCGGAGATAACATCGAGAAGTAAGATGTCAGCGGGTCATGAGCAACAAGCACATCCCTTGGCAGAGATGAGGATGTTTATTTGCAGAAGAGTGCAGCCTGTGAAATCTATGGGGGTTGCTTGCTTGCTAGTAGGCCTTTCTTTCCCCCCGCACAAAAAAGTAGGCATTTGATTTCCCTGGCGAGGAGTGCGCCACACCATAAAGAATTCGGAGTTAGGGACGGGCATTTGGGTCACATGATCTTCATTATCATTGATAAATTCATGGACTGTAATTGTTTCAGATGCATCTAAGGAACAATGTAGTCAGTGGTGAAATTTTCCCATTTTTATTCTCCTCGGAGAAAAGATTTCTTTGTGATGTATCATTTCTCTCAATGCAGAGCCTCTTTATTTTACTGGTTAATATAACCACCCTAAAGTATCACAAAACATATCTATTACTATCATATTGCTTTGAGGGAATCTCTATTATTATCATAAATAAAGAAAAAATATATGTTATTCCTTGGACAGAGGGATAAAGTTGTAGTACTACCTTCGACATTTGTTATTGATTGATATGGTAAAATCAAATCCACTGACATCATCGGTCCAATTACTTTATAGCACCCTTTTTCCTTCAATTATGTATAATTTATTTCCTTCTTCTAGAATTTGGGGCCCGCATTTGACCTGATTACATTTGAATTTTGGAGCAATTTTTCCTCTTCTTTTATTGAAGAAAGGGGTTCCTCTGGTTCCACCCAATTTTTTTCTTTATCGAATGATATCCTGTGTAGACTGTGTTATATATATCACAGAGAGAAAAAACTCATTAAGTACAAACCGTAGAAACTTAGCCACACAGCCGTCAGAAAAAATATGTTGAACTGTTTCAGTGTCACTACAGAATAAGCATGAACCATCGTTCATTGTCCTACGCTAGCCAAATTATCTCCATTAGGGGACCAGAGTAAAAGCATCCCTGAAGGGCCGTATGAGCTGCTGCTACTGCCTGATCTTCCTCTCTCAGCTGGAGATACACATTGCTTATCATGTGTCAGAAAGGTTGTCACAGACGATGAGGGTCTCAATCTCACCAAACTTGATAAGTTCCTCGAAGATATCCACATAAAAATCTTCAGAATGCTCTCTTGCATCTTGCGGGGATCTATAGGCTGGCCTTGAGCACCAACCCCGGGGCCGGGGGTAATCATTTCAGGGCGCTGATGTGATACATGTTCATGCTTGACTTGTTATAGATGCGGGAGCAGCGATCGCCATGACGACAAGCTCCGATCTTGAAGTAAAATGGACATGGGCAGTTGACCCTGTCTTTCTCTGTACCAAATTTGTGATGTTGCAAGAGCTGCTAGTTGATGCAGGAACAACAGAAGGGCAGCCTGTATGTGCCAGATTCTAACCCATGTAATCTCACCAAAGAAAATGCCTTGCGCACAACTAGCCTTAAACAGGTGCTATTCTATTTGACAGACTCTGTGTTTCAGATGTTTTTCCAAGTGGTTGAAGCTCTAATAGCAGGCCCAACTTTTATCTCACCAAAGAAAATACCATGAATTATTTCTGTATACTTTTTTTCTTCTGGTAGTTCGTAAGACACTGAAGACAATAATATATAAAATGAAGGAGAGAAATGAGAAATATCGTTACTGCTGCTTATTTTGTTCTACTGGCTTCGCCTCTTTCGATCTTCTTAGAGCATCTCCAACAGGCATCCAAAAAGAGCTCCGCGCACTAAAAGTTTAGTTTTTTGGGCGCCGGGCAGCTCCAGCAGAAGCTGTAGCGCTAAAAGTTTTTGGGCGCGCGCGGAAAAACGCTATCGCGCGCAGCATATTTTGGGCACCGGATTGCGCGCGCTTCACAATTTGCACTGTCTTCTTTTTGAGCACGCGTTTTTTGGCGCCTGCTAAAGCAAAGTTGGTACCGGCGTATTAAAAGTACTACAGTGGCGCGCTATAACGTTTATTGGGCGCAGAATTTTTGTGCGGCCGTTGGAGATGCTCTTATGCACTTTTTTTGACCTCTTCTATTGCTCACATGCATGCTTGCTTTCCGTTTGAACGAAAGGTGTCCATTGCTCTGGAATAAGAGTAAAGGGATGCGCTAGTAAGTGAAAAAAAGATGGCTAACTTGATTGTATCGTGCCTTTAAATAGTATCATGTTGGTCTGTTCAACAATTGTTGATATTGTAGAACTTGTCAACTTGATACACACTCCTGCACATAGCAACAACATTACTAAAGATGTTAAAACTCAAAACACAGGCGGAGAATAGAAAAATATAATTTTTCTTAAAGATCAGGCAGTGGCGGAGACAAGGGGGGGCGAGCAGGAGCCTGGCCCCCCCTAATGATCGAGCGATGCTACCTAATTAGCGATACGAACGCACGTATTCCTCAGGATTATACATACTCGGCTCCCCCTATCTGGACGCTAATTTTAGAGAAAGGGAATAGGCCCATGTGAAGCCCACTAGCGGCCAGGTTAGGCGATTGGCTTTGTTCTCCTGGCCCGGGCGTTGCATTCTCGTGTGATTAACCTATACGTGGATTAGTATGTGATATCAGTCGCCGACGTTGCGTGCCCTCGCATGCCCGGCCGCCTCTGCTCGCTCTCCCCGCCCTGCTGCTGCCGATCCTATTTATACGTCGACGGCGCGACGCAACCTTCTTCACTTGTCAAATCTTCCGGATCCAACCAGCGGGAAGTAGGCAAGAACCCAAGGTTTAACACATCAGTAAATCATACCATGCATCTACTAATCTCAATCCTCATCATGTATCATTGTTGAACTTATACGTCAGATTTTTATCGTTTAATTGTTTTGGTTGTATGATTTGTCATGCTGTGATTCTGTGAAGAATTCCTATCTTGTACGTGTCCTAAAAATTATAGTGATCGTGATTCAAATTATCTTGTATGAATTCTTATTTCTGTTGCAAAGTTTTCTTATGTCCAACTTGTCCAATATAGCTAATTGCAGATTGCAATTCGGCAGCAATGAAGAGAAAAGCGCCACCAAACATTGTTAAGATTGATTCATTTTTTAAGCCGATTGCTTCAAGTTCTCAACCTACTAAAATTGTTAATGTGACTGATGCGCAAGTTACTAACCCCGGTACAATTGACACTCACGATCAGGATATGCCTGACCTGGTAAATATTGCAGAACAAGCAAAACCATGCAAATTGGGAGCTGCCACTAGACAAGCAAGATAACGACATTTTTATATATCCGAGGGACTATATCAGGTGGGAAGTGGCCCGGACACTCTAAATATCAATATATCTTTTAAGAACCAAACGGGAGACTTACTTCGGCATTGCATGATCATATCCGCGCCATCGAAACAAATTAGCAGGTAAGTTCTCTTCCAGTGAAATTATTAATTTTTTATCATCTTATTGGCAATTGTAGAGGTAATTTAAACTCATACAACCCATGTTTTGTAGTGTGTAGCACATACTACGGTATGATGATATTTTTTTTTATTTTTTGGTCTAGAAAGGAAGTTATGAACTTGACTTGCCCCCCCCCCCCCATACCAAAATCCTGGCTCCGCCCCTGAGATCAGGGGCATTCCATGTTAAATTTTTGCTCCCGATTATCAACCTGATAGAACTGAATATTGTATTGCAAACAAAATAGGCACTAGGGGCATCTCCAGGGACCTGTCCGTGGATACGGATGTGGAAGCCGGCCATTCAATACTACCCACATACATTTCAAACCGCAATCCAACTAATCAGACAAAATTCATTAAACACAACAGAATTTATCAAAGTTCGGATAGAAAGTAGCACAAATCATCCATACATAGGACACAAAATAAGTCAATTACAATAATAGTTCAAATTCAATGGGATTAACCGGATGTTGAACAAGTTTTTCATGAACAGATCATGTCGTCCCACATGTACTGCTCCTTCAACTTCATCCAACAGTGTATGTGCGTAAATGGCCGACCCTCTATCCTGTAGTACATCACGGCAGCGCGTACGGGCCACACAATGTTAGAGCAACGTTGAGTGAATGAATGATTCAATCAACAAGTTGAGCAAGAAGAAGCAAAACTTACGATCTCCTCCGCTGCTGCGCGCAATGGCCACCTTGCCTCCATCCGATCAACCGCGTCACAAAACTTGGCAACGATGGTCTGGATGGTGTACCATCGATACGATAACGACTTCACATTGCGTTCATAGATAATGTGCATGTCGTAGGGCGCAATATGCTTTCGCGCGTGAAACGAATCATGCACGCGCTACCAGAAGAGCCCTCTTCCGCTCCTGTCTACGAAGTCCGCAGATACGCCAACCACGCATCGCACAACAACTCATCCTCCATTGTTGAGTACCCCAACATCCTTCTTACTGTAAAAAACGACATGAAGGCAAGATGCAGACAAATTTAAGTTTGATAAATACTCTCTCCGTCCCAAAATAAGTGACTCAACTTTGTACTATGGAGTGTTATCTTTGGGCTTGCGTCTTTCCTTGTTTTGAAAACAAATTAACACAATACATCCTGAATAACATTGAACATCGTTTATAACCATGCAAGTCCAAGAAGCCAAATGCACTAAGGTCAGAGATTCACAAACAAACCAGTATCCCCAGTGTTCTTTATATAGTGCTTTTGTGCAGGTATCGCCTGAGGATCAGTTCCAAAATGTGTGAAGCAACATGTGTGAGAAACTGATGAGTTCTACAACCGCTTGAAAATTGGTTTTACAGTCTCATTCTACAACATGTTTGGGAAAGAATTCAGGTGTAGTACTTAAATCTTTTAAGTAATAAAGCACCCTTTTTTGAAAAAATGTTTGGGAAAGAATATTTTATTGTCATGAAGTTATGGAGCTGTGTTTCCCGCGAAATCCAGTTACAGCCTCATTCTTCTGCACCCATATTCCAAATTTCCAAGTGCAACTCACAGCTCAAACCTATCCAGTGAACACAAGGCAAAAACTTGTACAAAGATTAAACCCAAGGTAACTCAGCAAATTCAGTGCATAAACTAGAATTTCAAAAAAGAATCCATCACTTCACAAGGTTTAGATATCGGTCCACATTTCACCGCGACCATTTTGTTGGCCCAAACCATCTTTGTATGCCAAAATAAAAGCAATCATTACAAGTAAAGTTCAAGTTTAGCTAGCAGAAGCATAAGAGCTAATGATTTTTGCACTAGCAAGTTGTCATGTTTGAACTGGAGACACTTCCGAAGAACATAAGCTGCAAGGCGACGGGCGGTAGCCTTTTCTCCACTCTGCATTGACATCAAGTGGTGCAACTCCATGTACAGTACATGACAAAGATTTTTCTGTAGTAAAGAATAGATATTGGTCAAAATGCAGGACAAAGTTTTTTCTGCAGTAAAAGATACATGACAAAGTTTCTTCTGCAGTCAACAAGTACTACAATTCAGATTCATGCCGCGTCATAATTTCAGATAACCAAGCAACACATGAACCAACTATCAATTGTAAAATAGGCCATACGCTCTTGGCATGGTCAAGAATAGAAAAATTAAAACAAAGCAAAGAATGCATGATTATCTCTCAAGAACATATGAGTTGGGCTTTGGCAGTATTCAAATTCCATGTGTTGAACTACTGCTACAGGCTGACGAGTATAAGAACACCAAAACTCCAGTCAATAATGGCACAAAAATAAATAATAAATAAATATAAGATGGATGTAATGCAGAACAAGAAAATACAAGTACAACTATGGTGGTGCTCGAACCACGCAACAATCAGGCAATCTATTTGAAATTTGTGATTGATGAATATACAAACTACCATCTGAAAAAGAAGACTCGGTAATCAACTTGGTAATTACTAAATTCAGTTCTGTAAATAGAGTTAGGACGATGCTGAGTGAAACTAATGAAACATTGGATTTCGAAACAACATTATTTTGCAGTTAAATTAGTACGAATAACAATCTTACCGTCTACAAATGAACTTCAGAATGAGTGTGAGCAGCATCCAAAATAATACTTTGACCACAAAAATCAACAGATGAGCATCAAGAAAGAAGCTTCTTGGGGCACATCCAACATAACAAAACCATGGAGAAGATTCAAAATGAGTATGAGCAGCATTCGAATAATATCTTTGCCTAATAGTTTATTAACTATGATTTGATTAGATGGCAGCTGCTGAACCAGTCAAGGGTTACTCCAATCATCTCTGAAATAAGTACACACTAACACCAACACTGCTTGTGTATTGCTGCCATTGTATGCAATGAATTAATGGTCTTGACTAGTACAGTAATCGGCTACTAGAAGTAGAAAAAAATGAACACAACAGCATCCAAAAGATAGAAGAAATAAGAAATATGTAAATGGATACAACTTGCAGCATCGAAATCTAGAGCATTCCAATTCAGAACCAAGGAAATTAGGACCTACAGGCCATAAAAGCCACAATGGTAAGATCATTGCTAGATAGAAACTAGAAATAGAACACCATCATTTACATAAAATGCAGCTTGCCGCTCGAACAAAACAATCAGCACAGACAGATCAATTTTGTAACATTTTATCTGGATATTCACTAAACATGTTCTGGCAGTTCAGCTCAAGGTTGACTGGACTAGTAGAATTCAGGTAATCAGAAAATAGACTGATAAGTTCTAAACATTGTACCATACTATGCAGTGCAAGTTCATTGGAGTATACCTTAGGACAGTATATAGTGTAGATTTACCTTCTGGAGGCATCCAACTTTGTACATGGCTTTTTGAAAATCCGAGGCAATTCTTCTGAAGTACTGACCAACGATGCAACTAAACAGCTCAACTGAAATTGCTGCGTGTCGCTTGCAATTTCTAAGCGGGTGAAGAAATCCCGTCACATTGTCTTTGTACACGGTTTTCTTCCCTGTTTTATCTTCGTAGTAAAAAGTTTGTTTAAGATACGAGTTCCTCAGAAAGTTGGGCTTTATCTGCCATCCATTATACTGTGATAATGCAAGGATTACTGAATTATATGCTTCAGGATCATCCTTTTCTAAATCAAGTAATCTATCATATAGTCATTTATATGTCCTCCTAAGAAGTCATCAAGCAAGCCAATGTGGCACGATAGTAGCTCTGGTGGTTCTTCATTCGACAAAGCCAAAATCCACTCAAAAATAGCATCGGGAATTGACTTTCCAAGGAGCACTTCGTTTTTTATCATTCTCACAAAAGACTCCTTGTCCAGATCCACGTCATCATTGCTTTTGATTTCCTTTAATTTTTCTGCTGTTAGATTACCAATCTTAACAGATTTGGATCTGTCAACTACAAAATTGACAGCGCCAAAGTCTCCTCTCATCATGATTCCATCAACATGCATCGCTGCCATGGCTAAATATGATTTTCTGAAATATAATTTAACTTCGGTGGCAGCCAAAATGGACACGTTCTTGTTATCACTTCCTGGTGTTGGGAAGAACTGGGTCACATGGTCTTCATTATTCTTAATAAAATCTTTGACAGTAAATGTTTCAGACGTATCCAATGGACAATGCAGCCAGTGGTGAAATTTTCCATTTTTATTCTCCTCGGAGAAAAGATTGCGCTGCGATGTACTATTTGTCTCCACACAGAGCCTCCTTCTTTTACTAGTTGATATTAGTGCCATAAAGTATCACAAAACATCTCTATTACTATCATATTGTTTTGAGGGAATCTTTATTTACTATCATCTATATCTATATTTATATCTATATCTATACCAATATAAAAGACCCAAAAGGGCAGATCCAACTGATCTCGGCCATCAAACTAAGTCAATCCAATGACCTAGACTGCTCCAATGGTGAGTGTTCAACGTGTTTAACATGCAATTAATATCATACCAAATATTGCACTAATCACAGAATTAACACACAAATAATATCATACCTAATATCCGTGTGTAATTAAAATATTGCCTAAATATCAACGTGTGTTGCACATGCGCATTTACTAGTAGATACAGAAAAACACAATGTAATTCGTTAAACAGAAGGATAGAGTAGCACCTTTTCAAATTTGCTACTATTTGGTGTGGTAAAATCAGAGCCACTGAAATTATTGCACCCATTGATCCAATAGCTGCAAACCATGTGTTTTCCTTCAAATGTCCACAATCTAGTTAATCCTTCACCTATATCATCTTGTTGCATACTTAGTATAAGTCTAAAAAAAGATAAGAGTTTAACATTAAGAGTTAACAAATTTAGATTGTTACAGTGTTAAGATATGAGTTGTCAGTTCGTACTAGATTGATGGTACAACTGCTCCGCCCAAATTGAAGATGTTTCTTTCATAGTAAGTGCGCTGCATAAATAGAAATAATGTCCATCAACACATTATTAGCACCAAAGGATGCAATCATATGATTTTAGTTGCAAAACTGAAATAATAGGAGAAAGTTTGAATAACATAAACTCTCTAAAATTTATATAGATTAAGTAACAAGAACAATTTGCTGAGCGGTTTGCACAAAGAATCTGAACATGCAAACCTCAATATCTGGCATATATATGTACCCAATGAGACAAGTAGAAAAGCACATTCACAGATCAAATTAAACTAAAAATCAAAGATGACAAGGTTACATTTTGCCGTTCTTAAATTTTTTTTAGAACAAATACTCAAGACGAGAATTACAAGATACATGGATGCTGAAAGCAAAGTCACAACACAACACACATGAGCAATCTACAGCTCCGGTACACAGATTGAACATAAGAGATAAACTAGGGTTTGAGAGGAGATGGTGTTGTTGAAGATGTTGATGGAGATTGCCCTCCCCAAAATGAGAGAGTTGTTGCTGATGATGATGACAATGATTTCCCCTTCCGGGATGGAAGTTCCCCCAGCGGAATCGCTCCGCCGGAGGGCAAAAGTACTCCTGCCCAAGTTCTGCCTCGAGACGGCGGCGCTCCGTCCTGAAAGTCCTCCCTCTATTTTTTCTAGGTCAAAATGACTTATATACCAATAGATGGGTACCGGAGGTGCGCTCGGCTAGCACAGCCCACTAGGGCATGCCTGGGCGTCCAGGCGTGCCCTGGTGTCTTGTGCTCACTAGGTGGACCCCCTCCGGTGGTTATTTGCTCCAGTATTTCTTATCTTTTGCCTACTAATAAACCAGCGAGTGCGCCTGGTCGTACGTCATCGGCATTTTCGCCAAAAAGTCCTTGTGGTTTTGTGTATTAAACCCGCAGTCCTATTTTTAGTGGCTACCGGAGAAAACGTTTCGTTTTTACAAAAAGGTCCCTGCATTCTGGTGTATTCAACCCGCGATCCTGGCTCTGAGAAAACGTTGCAAAAAACATGCATAACGAGCGACTGGGGGCGGCGGCTGCTCGATGCGGAATGACGCTGGTGGCTGGGGGGCAGCGACTATTCGATGCGGAACGACGTCGGCGGCTGGCGCTTGCAGGGACCGAATCCGTGCGCGGTAGATCCTGGGGAGGCCGATTCGGAGGCGGGCGGTGTCACACCCGCACGGGAATTGGGGTGGTCCGAACAGAGTAATCTCAGATCTCGTGCGAGAGGAAAGGGGAAAGTAGGAACAAGAACTAGTGCTTGTATTGATATAAGATGTATGTTTGTATCATAGAGATATTCTCAGCATAATTCCCTAGCGATTACAGAAGGCAGCGGCTAGCTTTATAGCTGCAGCTGGCAAATGGATGAAACAGAACAGTAATAGCAAATGAAACGGTACAGTGAACGGTAACGGTTGGTGGAGTAGGCGAGCCCTGTGAGCCGTACGATGCGCCGAACCGTTTTGCACCAGAGCCGTCCTATAACTGAAGATAATAAGCTGCTCCTTGACACTTGGGCCTGACAATACCCCCGGGCGAAAACGAGCTTGTCCTCAAGGAGTTGTTCGGTTGAACCACCTGTCGATGGTGCTCTTGAAGAATGTAGGGAACGTTTTCTTCATGAATGATGCGTCTTCCCACGAAGCTTCATCAGGAGGAAGGTTTGCCCACTGTACAAGCCACTGAACCACAGGCAGGTTGTTGCGGGGTACCTGATGGGTTTCCAGAACGAGAACTGGTTCGGTCTGAATCATCCCATCTGATCGAACCAGGGGAAGGTCTACACACGGAACAACTTTAGGGACGACATGTTTCTTCAACTGGCTAATATGGAAGACTGGGTGTATGTTGGTAGTGTCAGGCAAGAGCAGTTTGTACGCGACGCGACCCACTTTCTTGATGATCCGGAAAGGTCCATAGTATTTGCTCTGAAGTTTAATATGTGTACGCAGACCAAAAGCATTGAGGCGGTACGGTTGCATTTTCAAGTACACCATGTCCCCAACTTCCAGAATCCTCTCTGTACGTTTGCGATCAGCGTATTTCTTCATTCGCGCCTGAGCTGCTGCCAAGTTGGATTTTAAGTGCAGTAGCAGAGCATCTCTGTCCTGAAAGAACTGTTGTGCATTGCCGTTCAGCTGGTCAGGGAGAATGTTTTCTCCAATGTTAGGAGGAGGGAATCCATAGGCTGCTTCAAACGGTGTCTTCTTGAGGGAGGAGTGGTAGGAAGTGTTGTACCAGTACTCTACCATGGAGAGTTGATTTGCCCATTTTTTTGGTTGTGTGGATGTCAAGCAACGCAAGTAGTTCTCGATGCACTGGTTAACTTGTTCTCTCTGACCATCAGACTCCGCATGGTAAGCAGTGCTGTAGCGGAGGTCACAGCCCATGCCCTTGAATATATCTTGCCACAATCTGCTCATGAAGATAGCGTCTCTGTCAGACACAATTGCCAAGGGAGGGCCATGTAGCTTGATGACATTGTCGATGAACGCTTGAGCTACAGTTTGTACTGTATAAGAGTGGGATAGAGGAATGAAGTGGGCAAATTTAGATAACCTGTCGACCACCACAAATATGACATCTTTCCCATTTGATTTTGGTAGCCCTTCGATGAAGTCCATGCTCAAGTGTGTCCAAACCATGTCAGGTAATTGTAATGGATCCAAGTAACCAGGGTATGGGCAGTTCTCACCTTTATTCTTCTGACAGACAGGACACTCAGAAACAAAATGATCCACTTCCTGTTTCAGACCAGGCCAGTAGAAGATCTGTTTGATCCGTTGGTATGTGGCTTTCATGCCTGAGTGACCCCCCAAAGAAGATGCATGTAATGCAGTTAGGAGCTTCTTTCTCAAGTCCACATCCTTTCCCACATATATTCTGCCCTTGTGTCTGATGATGCCAGAGTGTAAGGAGTTTTGGTCCACATCATGGTTAGGAGAGAGGAGCAATTTTTCAAGCAGGGATTTGCAAGCAGCATCATTGCAGTAAGAACTTTCCACTGCAGAGATCCACTGTGGAGTTGCCAGGGAAATTGCCATTACAGAGTGTTTTCTGGAAAGTGCATCAGCAGCAATATTTTCTTTTCCTTTCTTATACTGCAATGTGAAATTCAGTTCCAACAACTTCAACATTAACTTGTGTTGGATGCTTGTAGAGATCTTTTGGTCAGTCATAAATTGCAGACTCTAATGGTCTGTTCTAATTATCAGGTCATTGCCCAAAAAATAGTGTCTCCACCTCTTCAAGGCTGCAATGATAGCAAGGGCTTCTTTCTCATAAGTTGAAAGAGCAGCATTTCTTGAGCATAAACTTGAGCTGTAATAAGCTAAGGATCTTCCACTTTGCATCATGACTGCTCCAATACCTGCTCCTGATGCATCTGTTTCCAAAACAAATGGCTCAGAAAAGTTGGGCAAGGCCAATACAGGAGTTGTAATCATAGCTTGTTTAAGAGCTTGGAAAGCTTGTGTTTGGACTGTGGTCCATTGAAAGTTGTCTTTCTTGAGAATATCATGCAATGGCCTGGCTATAATTCCAAAGTTCTGCACAAACCTTCTATAGTAACCACATAATCCTGGGAAACCTCTTAGTTGAGTGGGAGTAGTGGGTACTGGCCATTCAGCTACAACAACTACTTTGCTAGGGTCTGTGGAAACTCCTTCACCATTAATTACATGCCCAAGATATTCCACCTGCTGGACAGCAAAGACACATTTGAAAAGTTTTGCAAAGAGCTGGTGTTCTTGGAGCAACTGAAGGACAATCTTCAAATGAGCTATGTGTTCAGACATGGATTTACTGAAGATGAGGATATCATCAAAGAAGACAAGCACAAACTTCCTGAGATAAGGTCCAAAGATGCTGTTCATAAGTGCTTGGAATGTGCCAGGTGCATTTGCTAGACCAAAGGGCATAACAAGGAACTCATAATATCCAAAATAGGTCCTGAAAGCAGTTTTTGGTATGTCATTTTCATCCATTCTCACTTGATGATAACCAAATCTGAGGTCTAATTTGGTGAAGTAAGTTTCTCCATGAAGCTCATCCAGTAAATCTTCAATTACTGGGATTGGAAACTTGTTTTTGATGGTAGCTGAGTTAAGTTTTCTGTAGTCAATACATAATCTCCATGTTCCATCCTTTTTCATGACCAATATTGCTGGTGAGGAATAGGGGCTCTCACTAGCTCTAATGGTCTTTTCTCTGAGCATGGCATCAACCTGCCTTTCCAGTTCATTCCTCTGCATGTGTGGTACTCTGTATGGTCTAGAATTGGGTGGGAGAGATTGTTCTTTGAGAGGTATTTTATGGTCATGGGCTCTCTTTGGGGGCAATCCTTTTGGCTCCTGAAAAACTGTAAGGAATTGTTGCAGTACCTCCTCAACAAGTCGTGGTATTTCCTGTGTAGGTGGTATTTTCATAGTTGTGTCCCTGATGAGATTCAGAACCAATCCAGGAGCTCCAGCAGTCATGAGTTTATTAACTTCGACAACATCAATGAGAGTGGCATCAGATAACATGTCACAAGCTTTAATTGTGACTGGTGTCTGTTTATCCTTCATGACAATGATTTGCCTGGGATTATAGTGAAATGCTACAGGGCTGTGGGTTTCCATCCAATCGCTACCAAGTACTATATCGTGTCCAGGCAGATTAAGTACTCTAAACTGCTGTTGGAATTGTGTATGGCCAGTTGTGAATGTGGTTGTTGGTACATAAGATCCTGACCACAAAGTGCCTCCTCCTGCTACTGTTACTGCCCTTGTTGCATCCTTGAGGATGGTGCAGGAAGTTTGCAGTGCAAACTGAAGACTGATGAACGTGGAATTACTGCCAGAGTCCACTAGAGCAATGCCCTGTTTGCCTCCAATATTGACCAATATGGATATTGTGTTACTGTTGTCAGAACGCATGGCTTGAGCAGAGATGGTCATGCATTGTTCTTCAGTTTGTGGTTGTTCAGAATTTTCCTGTTCATCCAGTTCCTGCTGTTCTTGTGTTTGTTCATTAGGGTCCTCGCCTGTTAACACATTCAGAACTGGTGCTAACTTGCACTTGTGACCATGGAACCAAGTATCTCCGCAATGCCAGCACTTGCCCGGCTCCCGAGCTCTTTGACTTACAGTAGTTGGCTTAGGATCAGGAGGTTTTTCAGGTTTGTGATAACTAGCAGAGTTTTTAGCAATGTTATAACCCGCAGTGTAAGATTTCTTTTCAGAAGCTCCCTTTTCCAGGTCAACAGCTAACCAATAGGCCTCAGTGAGTGAAGTTGGTTTAAGTGGGCGCAGCTGATACTTGAGATGGGCTCGGAGGCCATTGACATAACAGCGGACAAACCACTTTTTGTCCATAATAGGATTTTCCGCTTGCACTTCTGCCATCAACTCCTCGAACTGATCAGTGTAATCAGAAACTGATAGTGTATTTTATTTCAAGGTGTTGAATTTCTCTGTCAGTTTGTAAGAATTGGCCGAAGAGAATCTGCGGAGCACTTCTTCACAGAACTGGCTCCAACTCAATTGTTTCTTGAGAATACCCGAACGACGCAACCAAACGTCAGCCTTTCCCACTACATATAACTGTGCTAAACTGACTTTATATTCAGCCGATGCACCTGCCATTTGGAAATACTTATCGCACTGACGGATCCATCCTGCTGTGTTGTCGCCATCAAAACGAGGGAAATCCATTCTGGGGCCCTTGGTGATGCTTTTAAGGAATTGTGTTCGCATTTCCTGCTCATATTGTTTCTGAAATTCTTCCCAGCCCTGACGAACAGCTGGAGGTTGAAAATTGTGGAACCCTGGGGTACATGCTGTCTTGTACGCAGCTGTTGGTGTAGCGTTGCCCGAGTGAATATCCACCGCATTGCTAGCTCCAAAACCTGGAGGAACAGAAGGTCTGGGAACCTGGATTGGGGCTAAGTGAGGAGGGACTTGTGAGGCCAACTGTTTGGTTTTCTCTTGTTCCATAGCTAGTCGCTTCCGCAGTTCGTCAGTGAGTGTTTTGTCTGCTTCCCCCACTGCTTCTCTGCTCTCTGGTGGAACAGTTGCTTGCTCAGGGATTACTGACCCTTGTGGTGCAGAAGTGGATGCCTCAGGTGTACTAAGGGTCTTCAGCACATCAGCCATGGCCGCGAGTTGTAATTTGAGAGACGATACTGCTTTCTGAACTCCGCTCATAACTGAAACCATCGTGTCCTACTTGGTGTTGATTGAGTGCACCTCCTTGCGCAGATCCTCCATCTCGCCTCGCAGCTCTGCCGTTTCTTCACGCTGTTGCGCAAAATCGTCCTTCATGGCCAGCAGATCAGACACCTCCGCTTCATCAAAACTTGGCTTGGATTTCCCCATCGTAGTGGAGTGGTCAGAGAGGAATTTTACCACAGGATCTGGCCGGGAACCCGAACTGAGCACTCAACCCTGCCGCCGCCGTCGAGATTGGCCACCGGAGCAGCACCACTCGCCGCTAGACCTGGGATTTTACTGCGAGAGCGATGTGCTCCCCCAACCAGTCGCGCTCAATGAGCTGCCGCCGAATGAGTCTACCGCCGCCTGCGCCGCCAATTCCGTCTCCCCCTCGCACTCGTCGCCGCTGCCGAAAGAGGGAGGGAAGGGAGGGAAATCACCGTAGCCGCTCCAATCTGTCACGCCGCCGAGGAAAACCTACGCTCATGATACCAATTGTCACACCCCGCATGGGAATTGGGGTGGTTCGAACTTAGTAATCTCAGATCTCGTGCGAGAGGAAAGGGGAAAGTAGGAACAAGAACTAGTACTTGTATTGATATAAGATGTATGTTTGTATCATAGAGATATTCTCAGCATAATTCCCTAGCGATAACAGAAGGCAGCGGCTAGCTTTATAGCTGCAGCTGGCAAATGGATGAGACAGAACAGTAATGGCAAATGAAATGGTACAGTGAACGGTAACGGTTGATGGAGTAGGCGAGCCCTATGAGCCGTACGATGCGCCGAACCGTTTTGCACCAGAGCCGTCCGATAACTGAAGATAATAAGCTGCTCCTTGACACTTGGGCCTCACAGGCGGCGAGGCAGGGGTCGCCGGTGACGATGAGGAAGGTCGGAGCATGGTTTCCCTGGCAGATCCATGGCATCCGCGGCTCCTGGGCAGAAAGAAGAATGGAGATGAGGGAGAGAAGAAGGAGAAAGGAGGGGAGGTGCGGTGTCCTAGGCAGGAGCTCGCAGGAGCCGTGCGACGGAGGACGGGCGCCGGAGACGGAGGGATTCAGAGCCGGCCGGTCGGGCGACACCAACCAGGCCAGGGGTGGTGTACGACTCTACATCACCATCAGGTAATCCTTTCATCCCCACGATCTGGTCCTCAATCGCCATGTTCTTGAACTGCAGAAATCACTCATTCCCCATGTACTTGAGTTGCAGAAATCATTGGTTAACCAAGTTTTCTAATACATTACTGTCAAATTGCATGGGCCTATCAAATTTTGTAATATATAGATGATGTTATGCTGTCAAATTCCATCCATCTACATATTCCATGTGCAAAGTAAAGAAATTCAGATGTTGCAGGTTGCAAACAAGCAAAACCATGACCTGTCATCTGCAGAATTAACCTACATGTAAATAAGATTTCTTTTCCAACCATCTTTCAAAGATAAAATCTTACAGCGAATGGATCAGTTTTAACTAATACAAGTACACACAACATTCAGCTCGACAGTTGGTCATCTCCCTCCCATTTTTTCTTTTCTGTTTCCAGTTCAATCAAGTCAGGACATCACATCTCTACAAGGCCATTTTTTCCTCACATTCATAGCAAGCTTGCAAGTTCCTTCTATTAACAACAGTACCTAGCACATACACAAGTTTGTTGGCCGCCGGAGTTGCTGCACTCGTGGTCGTCGGAGTCTACCACCACGCTCATGCTCCACATGCATGTGGTCTTCCAGTCAGTGCGACGCCCATGTGGCTGTCCTGTAGCAGAGCCACCTTGACCAACCGTGGGAGCCAGAATCTTGGTGTGGGGCTGACGGCCATGCTGCCTGTGGTTATCTTGGTATCGCTGACTGTCAGGACGCCTATTTCTGCTTCCTTCTGGATGAACAAGGGAGATGGATGTGTCAGTAGAATTTGATCTGAATTGATTGATCGGCTTGTTTTGATGGCTTTTTGCGACATGTTTGTTATGTTTCAGAATCTTTTTGAAACCGAAATTTGAAAAGAGCATGAGTTTTGATAGGATTTTATATATTCTTCGGTTGCTTACTGTAATCTTTTTTAAACTGAAATTTGAAAAGAGCATGAGTTTTGATAGGATTTTATATATTCTTCGGTTGCTTACTGTGACCTGTACCTTCTGGTAGATTGATATAGATAGAATCATACTGATTTCCTATAATTTCCCCATCACAAAGATGTTCTATTTGTTTGGTTTGATTTATTGTGATGACCATCAGAAATCACTTATATATGCTATTCATACTGTTAAATTTAGTTCTAGCGACCCTGAGGAAGTAGTGTGTTGTACGCCTGACACATGATTGAGAATTAACTTGCTTGAAGATATGGTTCAGCTCAAACCTCTTTTCCAAATGTCAATGGGCTGTTGTTTTTGGAAATTTTGATCAACACTCCGAAAAAAATGTATGATGTGCCTTTTTTACTTTGGAGTATCAGTATGCAAACTCCAGAATTGGAGTATTAGCATGAAAACTCCATAATGTTTATGTGGTCCTGATACACACATCATGAAGTTGGTAACTGTTGTGGTATTTATATTCAGATTTGACAGGAATAAAAACTGAACCTATTAAATAGTTATGTTAAGCTAGATGGGTTTACTCATATTCCATCGCTAGACGAACTAGCCGCAAGAAGCACGGTTAAAATTCAGCTCCATTTGATTTACATTCAGATCATCTTGCTGCAACACCACTACTTTTCTTGATAGCAAACAACCAGTTTCAGTAATCATATATTGCTTTTCTGATTTGTTTATTCTATTATACCATAGATATCGTAAGAGAGAGTTAATCACTTAATGAGAGTGTTTTGTTCAGTCAATTGAGTGCCTGCTGGTCTGATTAGTTTATGTATGTCATGGTTCCTTTTAATAGCTATAAGTTGCAATTCCCAGACAAGGCATATGTTCTATTGTTTCTCAGGTTTGTACATTCCAAGCCTGCCTTAGGACAACCCTTGTGATAGTAGGGTGGGTGCTTATTGAACCCACAATCCGTGAGCTGGATGTCAAAATTAGAGAAGGTATGCATGTTATTAAGCATGCTATCTATCGATGTGACCTTTTCAGATGTCGATTGATATTTCATACTACAGGATGAGTACTAATATGATCTGCACGCACAGCTGAAAATGATACACATGACAGGAAGAGAAAGTGTGAAGCACTCTACCCAATTTTCCGCATTTCAAGAAGCCATTACATTTATGATCTTTTCTATAGAAGAAGGAAGGATATATCAAATGAGCTGTATGTGTTTTGCCTGGACCAGGGTTATGCAGACCGTAATCTGATTGTAAAGTGGAAAAGGTCAGTTGCCTCAACTTTATATCATTTAAGCTAGGGACCAAGATGGATGAGGTTGATTTGGCTTGATCATGCCAAAGAAATTTACCTCCTTTTTGGAAACTGAAAGCATGTTTCGGAAGTTCAGGGTTAAATTTCCAAATCTGAGCTTTATAGCAAGTCAAAGAGGATCAAGAGAAGCAGAGTAGGATAATAAAGGTTCATATAGATGTAGTAATCTGTCACTATCAGCTAGCTCAAGTATGTATGACTGTACGATAATACAGGTTCACATATATGTAGTAATCTGTCACTATCACTTAGCTCTAATTGAAATTTTCTTGGAGCAGTTTCATTTGCAAATAGACCAGCTACACGGGCACACGCATACACACACACACACCCTAATTGAGATATCATATTACTTACATGATGTGGGTTATTCAGGTTATTATGATAAATTATTTGACTGATCATTGTAAGCTGTCAAATCCAGTGGGTAAACAGATGGCTAGGCTGCCTTTAGATCCAATGTACTCCAAGGCATTGATAGTGTCTACCGAATTCAAGTGCTTGGAAGGAATGTTGATTGATGTTAGTAGCTACAGTTATCTGCAATGTGCCGACGTACAGGAGCAATAAGAAGGATCTCATGACTTATCGGTTACCGAGCAGAACCACATATAGCCGTGCCTCCTTTGCTGCATCAAGATCAGGAACCTCCAGATTCATTGCTTCTTGGTCTTTATTTTGTTGGTGCATAAATTGTAGTGCAGTGAATAACACGGAATGGATCAGAGTGGCTTGAGATTTTTTTAATATAGGTGAATAACAGAATTTTTTCTTATCACATAGCATTCTGTTTTGCTATTTCAAATGTGCTTGCCAATGTGCTCTTTATCGAACAATCTTTTGGCCTTCGAAGTTTCGAACAACTGTTTGTCACAATTTTTTAGATCGGTTGTAGATTTTATTGACCCTCTCCCATAAACTCGGAATTGAGTGATTCTTTTTACTTTGGAAAGCTTAAGTCAATAAGCATCTTGAGAAAATATAAAAAAATTGGTAAAAAAATTCAGAGGATAAGTTGAAGAGAGAAGTTTCATTAATTGTACTCCCTCCGTCCGAAAATACTTGTCATCAAAATGGATAAAAAGAGATGTATCTAGAACTAAAATACATCTAGATACATCCCCTTTTATCCATTTTGATGACACGTATTTCCGGACAGAGGGAGTACATGTTTTGGAGCTTATATTTTTATCGAGAGCTACGTTTGTTGGTACTCTTGTGCAATTAAGATCGTGCTGTTGGAACCATGTGTACATTTAATCAAGGCATTGGGGTCCACAGATCTTGTTACGACACGAAAATATTTGATGATTATCATTGCAGACGCCCTCAATCTCAGGAACACTCTTACTATGTCTTTGATTCTGTTAAAGACCCATGTAGGTATGCCCAACCTGCCATTTGTTTATGCTGGCGACTTCATCAAAGTGCTATGGCAAAAGCATGTTTCCAAAAGCTATTCCAAGATGGTATCTATCCTCTCTTTTTTCTTTTCCATTAATTTTTTTATTAAGCTGAAATGGTATGTTTCGAGTCTTATAACTAGAATTGGAATTTTGGCAGATCATATATGTTGAAGCATGTGAAAGTGGCAGTATCTTTGAGGGATTAATGCCACAAGATCTTAATATTTATGTTACAACAGCAGCAAATGCGGAAGAAAGTAGCTGGGGAGCATACTGCCCTAGGATGGAAACACCACCTCCTGAGTATATGACCTGCTTGCTGCTTGGATGACGCATACAATGTTTCTAGGATGGAAGACAGGTAAAAAGCATCAGCTGTAATATTTATGCTCTGTATGTTGTCTTGCTATTCTGAACCATGGGATCCTACTGTGCAGTGAAACTCACAATCTACAGAAGGAAACCATCAAGCAGCAGCACGAAGTGGTTAAAGCAAGAACGGCACCCCCAAATGACTCCAATATCGGTTCTCATGTCGAGGAGTATGGTGACAAGACATTCAAGGATGGCAAGCTTTTCCTTTATCAAGGTTTATATCCTGCGAAGTCAAGCATCACAAACAGGCCGCTGCTTTCGCCCAGCCTCAAGGGTGCAATCAATCAAAGAAATGTTGATATTCTTTTCATGTGGAAGAAGGTAAAATCCCCGTTATATATTTCTTGTGTAGCTCATCTTCTCTGTTACTACTAATTTTCATGTGTTTTGATTTGCCAAATTTGTCTGCTAACAATGTATCTTCTCGCTTTCAGTATGAGCAGTTAAATGTTGGATCAGAGGAGAAGCAGAGGGCTCTCAGGGAGGTCAAAGAAACTGTGTTACACATGAAGCATCTCGACAGCAGTATCGATTTCATCGGGAAGCTTGTCTTTGGATTTGAGGGGCCTTCGGTGCTTGAGGCTACTAAAGGCCCTGGCCAGCCATTAGTAGACTATTGGGATTGTCTAAAGACGATGGTGAGTGTAACAATTCCTTGTTTACAATCCCATAAATATGCAACACCCTGCAGTACTCTTTATGTTTCCGGTTGAGCTTAAGTTTACTGTGTACTGATGCCAATCACTGCTGTTAGGTGCGAGTTTTCGAGTCCCAGTGCGGATCACTCACTCAGTATGGCACGAAACACATGAGGGCGTTCACAAACATCTGCAACAATGGCGTCTCCGAGACCGAGATGAAGGAGGCCAGCATCAGCGCTTGCGACAGCTACAACATCGGTAAGTGGAGCCCGCTGGTTCTAGGGCACAGCGCCTGGTCGGCTGCACTACAGTAGTACATGCATGGGAGCAGTACCAAATGCTCCAGAGGTTCGTAGCTAGACCTCATATATGGTGTGTGTGTACATATATACATTGTTTTAAACATGCAAGAAACAAGCCGACGATGCGCCCCATGTGGTGTCGGGTCAATCAGTAGTTTATGATCGTGCTCGTGATTTGACTGTAGTCAGTTGAAAGGCAATGATCGTTGTGCATGCTATGCATATGATTCGTATTTGTGGATTTTGACATCAATAGTTTATTCAGAAGAAATATTGTAATCTCGTACAAAAGAGTCGACTAAGTTTTCTTTAAAAAAAATTTGTCAAACGTGAAGGATCATACAGGCATATGCTTGACTAAATTGATATATTTATAAAAAAATTGAATTAGATGCACTAATTAGAAAATATGCATTTAAATTAAATCATCGCCTTTCGCCTCTACTTTGAGCTAGCTATTTTTTTAAATGAGTTCAGCTACTAATTTTAAAGACCCCTAAAAAATCTACTAAATCTCAGTCGACTGAGATCTAACGGAGTCTCAGGCACCTTTTCAAGCCGTTGGATACATGCACACTAAGATTATGTGCTAGGAAACTTTCCTTTTTTATTCTGATCTGGAACGGAAAGAGATGCGTGTGCGATTCTGGACTCTACAAAGTATGCGTGCTTTTTTAGAGAAAGAGCCTACAATCAACACGAGAAGCTTGTGTTTGGGCCAAGTCCAAGAAGTGCAAAATGAAATAAACATAATGTAATATTGCAAACCAAACAATCAACATTTTCTAAAAAGAAAACCAACATAGCAAAAACATGTTTGCTTTTGAATATTAACAAATAACTGTATATAAACAATCTCATTTCAATGCACGCTGATTGAAGCAACATCGAAGGGCACGAATGTGGGTTCATCAAGTTTTTCTAAACTGTGAACACCAAAAATCATATCATCATTGAGGATGGTGGCAAACATGAAAAGTGGCAACATGAATGAGACACCAAAATCATGCGATGATTTTCTCCTTCCGATGGGACACACGACACATTAAATTGCTGCATACAAAAGTTAGATGGAACCTTCTTTTGAAAAACGCAGTAAAAACACAGACTCACAAACACATACATACACTAACCCCTAGAGAGACTGACTGGACGGGGTTTGAGATTGATGAACACACCACAAGCGTCTTGCTATCGACACGAACATCGCCATCCATAGAAATAATATTTCGCCTTCATGAGACATGAAAGCGTCAAAGGTAGATTTTAGTTCCTATTGGTATTGGGGTACCACCGCCCTCCAAACCATCCAATCCAACTAGAGGTTGGTTGTCATGGTTAAAGAGAAACTGACCAATATATCGGCATGCACCTCCCTACCCCCGCCATGCTATGATGATGGGCGTTTTGTTGGACATATCAATCTTCCCTCCTTTTGCAACGCATGTGCATATTTGAACTCTTCCAAATCAAACAAACAATTATCTCTAAAAATCCAACATAGTAAAAATCCGTTTGAATTTAAATCTTTTCAAAATTCTAAAAAAATTGAATTAGTTAATAAACTCTCAATTAGTATAGAACATTCTAACGTTTGTATGACCCACTAAAAATAAATACACCACTCTTCCACCCAGTGATAGTGCTAAGCCGAAAGAGGCGCCATCAAAGGACACCATTACGACTTCTTTAAGAGTAAGTACAATAGGATGATGTAGACAGGTTATAAGGGTTTAAAAATTATATTTTTGATGAGTTGAAGAAGGGAGAAGAGGAGAGAGAAGAGAAGCGGGCACTGATTAACAGTCGGCCGTAGCACGCGCTCCTAGACATTTCGTGAGAGACAAAGATGTGTCATGTATCACCAAAGTAGTAAATATTTATATGTAACAATTGTACTTGCTGGCTATAAGATAGGATATAGATGATGTGACAAGATCATATAGCCAACAGCCGGCTATACTATTAACCATGCTCTAACTCTATACTCCATGGTCCGGACATCAGGAATCATTTTTTATTTACAGGCACTGAGTGTGTGTTTTTTAAGACAATGAGAGTTTCTAATTGTTCCTGGTTTCAAAAATATATACATATTTTAAATATGTTCACACTTTTAGGAAATGCCGAAAATTACCAAAAAATTGTTCCAATTAAAAAATATTTATAATTGTTCACAAAATAAATAAATAAATTCCAAAAAATCATGTGTTCATAAAATGTTCGGCCTCAAAACATGTTCCAATTCTAATTAAAAAAAAGTTAAAAATGTTGAATTTCTTAAAAAATAAACAAATATTTGTGTTTTTTTCAAAAAGTAAAACATATAACCGATTCACATACTATTTCATGCACCACTACTCTTTCACTAGACGAAGCAAGTTAGGCTGGTTCTTCACGTCCACACTTCATGCTCCAAACAACCTTACTACCAAAATTTATAGAATTGGTTATAAGAAATAAATGGCACAAGGTGGCACATGAAGTAGGTTTTGTAATTTTTTCGACCGTTGCAACGCATGGGCATTTGTACTAGTTTATTTCATAAAAAATCCTTGTGAAGTTTAAGTTTATTTGGAGTTGTGCAAAATAGGTAGTCTGACGTAGTTTTTCAGGTCTAGATTTTCAGCTGCCGGAATTCTCCCTCTTTTTATGTACCTTACATATTATGAGAGAAAAGGCATTAGAATTACTCCAAAAAATATTATTATGCATAAAAACATTATAAATAATAGTAGGTAAACATGATACAAAATGGACGTATCAGTGCTCGACCCCATCGTGGATGGATTTCACCTCACTAGAGTCCTCATGGTCGGAGGCAGCAGCCTCAACCTGATTTATTCAGATACAGTGAGGAAAATGGGGATCGACATGTCAAGGATCAAATCCAGCAACACCACCTTAAAGGTGTAATTCCAGGCGCCAAGGCATGTTTCTCGGGATCCATGACGTTGGAGGTAGTCTTCGAGTCGCCCGACAACATCCGCAGCGAAGACTTAATCTTCGACATTGTTCCCTTCCGCATAAGTTACCACGCACTCCTCAGCCAGACATCGTTCGTCCTCTTTAACGCCGTCCTCTTTAAGATGCCAGGAGCGAAAGATGTTATTACCGTTAATGATAACACCGAGCGCTCGCTCCGAACAGAGAAACACACATCGGCTTTAGCCGCCGAAGAAGCGTCGTAGGCCCAGTCTACAAGCAAGGCAGTGGATGCACGCAAACGCGCCCGAGCTATGGCCTCGGTCCTGGAGCACTCCCGTGCTCACCCCTAAATAAGGATACGAGCCCCACAGCAAGACCCACCTAGCCGCGAAATACGTGCCTTGAGTGCACAACTTTGCGCTCAAGATTCCATGGGCAGCTCTAGGGAAAAACAACTCAGGCTGGTCATAGTGGGGAGTAACTTAGACTAGTAACATACATATGTTACTAGTCTATGTTACTACCTTCATAGTGGGTAGTGTCATAGGTGTGGTAACATAGTTGCCTTCATTTATTACTTTGTAGACTCATTATGCATTGGAAACCGCTATGTGATGGTAACATATTATGTTACTTTATTTGCCTCTCTCCTCATTAACTACTTGCCACATCATCATTTTTGCTTATGTGGCATCTATGTTACTACCTATATTACTCCCACTATGACCAGCCTCAAGGGCCGAGAGCTCGGTTCGACCAGGCCACGGCCGAAGATGTCCTCGGGAAACTACAAAACTACAGACACCATCTAGTGCCTGAACAGCGTTAAGATGATACACCACATCGACTTCTCAAAGCCCTCCCCAAGGACTCGTCCGCCGAACATTACCATTTCCGCCGAGCATATAGTCGACAGCTACACTCACACGGAAGCCTTGTACAAAGTAGAGGTGCAGACGTGCGGCAGGGCACAGTAGGGACGTCAAACCACTCATGAAGGCCCTGTGTAAACCTTTCCTCTAATGTATTTATTTCTTAAAGTATCTGTAAAAGTTACTTCGGCAGCTTGGACCATATAGATAGACGTCATGAATTTAAAGGAAATAATGACCATTTTTTCCGGTCATACTGCAGTTAATTATGTTGCACCTTCCTTTCTGCTTTACGGCCGAAGTAAACTATTATGATATGTTTCCCTTTTAGATGTGATCGGCTAATAAACCCGGGGCTAGAACTTCAATCCAACCCCAAACATGATTCTGGCACTAATTTTATTACATGTGCTCGGCGTCACGGATATTGCATTATATAAATCAGTTTCGAATTATGTCTTTGGTTAATGGTTAGGTTGCCCGGCTTCTGTGTTTGCCTTCCTACGTTCCGCTTTGTTCGGCTAGGGGGGGAGGGGGGGGGGGGTAAAGGGAGAACCACTATGATTGTACTTCTAGCTGGCCTGGTTACGTATCTCAGTGGAGAAAGCCGAAAACCGACCATCACAATAAGCGAGAACTGGTCGGCGATCCGATGAGAAGTGCCAAACTAAAATCGATGGAGGTTCATCCGTGTTAAACTAAGGTTTTGTTGTCACGGCAACTGTGATGCCCCGGTTCAATCATGCACTAATAATACATGCAAATGCACACGATCAAGCCCAATGACTCACTTGAAGATATCACAACACAACTCTAAACACAAATAAAAGTCATACAAGCTTTATATTACAAGCCAGGGCCTTGAGGCCTCGAATACATAAGCTTGATTCAAACAAGCATCAACAGAAGCATTAGATATCTGAGTACAGACATAAGTTAAACAGATAGGCCTTTAAGAAGGCGGGGCAAAACAAAAGCACTAGATCGAAAGGCGCAGGCCTCCTGCCTGGGTGCCTCCAAAACTACTCCTAGTCGTCGGAGGGCTCCTCGTAGTAGTACTCCCGAGTGGGGTAGTAGTAGTAGCCGTAATCGTCAGCTGGCTCCGGAGCTCCGTCGTCTGGTCACAACATTCGGGTATGGGGAAAAAGGGAAGCAAAGAAACCATGAGTACTCATCCAAAGTACTCAACAAGACTTAGATCAGATCTATTCTATGTATGCAACATTATCAAAGGAAGGTAGTACATATGGGCTGGACTGTAGAAGTGCCAGAATAGAGAGAAGACCTAGTCCTATCGAAGACTAGCATCTTCAACGGTCTTGCAGCATTAGAAGAGTGCAAATTAGTATATTATACTAGCACATATGCCCGTGCGTTGCAACGGGATAAATAAGTAAATACATGCTTAAAAATACAAAATAGTTTAGCACCCAAATAAATTTGCAAAATAGCAAAAAATAATTAAAAGTACCAGGTGTCGTTCTTGGATAAATATATACATTCTCAGATAGGACCTCACCTGTGTTATTTGTCACTCAACTAAATCAAATCTAGTTACTGCTTTCACTAAAAAAATCCTAGTTACTGCTGGGACACAACCTTTGTATTTGATAGTTTTCTACTTCATTATTCCACAAAGTCCGTACACAATACATGTTTGATGAGACACCAACATCCTCATATATCTCTCTTGTTTGGCCTCCTTTGATTTGGAAGAATTTCATAAAAATTCTAGAGGATAGGATTCTTATAGGATTTTTTTTCATTAAAGCCCTTTGGTTCATAGAAAGATGTATGTTGCATCTTTGTGCACAAGATGAACGGCGTCGACATTAAAGATGGCTACATGGTTAGTGAACATATACCCGTTTCCGTGACATCTACGTTTGTTGTTTCGTATTCCATTATCGGCTTATTGATGGTCGCTCACAACGTGTTGCTGATGTTTGCATTTGAGAAGAGGGTCCCGAAGAAAGCCGTTGATCTTATTGAGAGCAATGCTGGCGTCTTGGACGATTCAGGGATCATTCTTCTGCATGACGATGGAGGAGCCCGTGTAACGGCATCGTTCAAGAAATCAAAAGATGTCAGGCTCGTCATTCAAGGAGGCTTTTGGAAGTATGTCATACACCTCGAAATGAAGGAAAATAATCTTGTGGTTATCACGTTCCACAAACGTGCAGGGATTGCGTCCATGGCCGTCCGGGTGTGCATCCTGTCTTAAGACACATATGCCGTGTCTAGTGTATGGTTGGGGCATAGAATATGAATTGTTCTGTGCTATATTGCGCGGTCGCATATGTGGGCGTCGCTTGCTACTTTGTCAACCTCGTGAATCCTTTGTGAACCTCGTGAATCCGGAACTGGTATACCCTTACGTGTGGTATGTGGCTATGCGATGTTTGCATCTATGCATCCCCGTTAACTATATCACGTATTGGTTTGCATGTTTTACTAATGGCGATCTGCACCGCTCTGGTTTGCTGTAAGACCCATGGTTACATGATTTTTTTGGGCTACTGCTTGCTCCATAACATGAATGGAGATTGTGGATCCAGCATACACCCGGATATTCGTCTTACATAATCATGAAACATGTGATTGTCTCGCAAAAAAAAAAATGAAACATGTGATTGGTTAAATACTGATATATTGCACGACCGCCACCCACCTGCCTTTCATCCGGATCAACACATATGCATCATGTGCCTGCCACATGTACTTGCAGATCATGTGCTTGGCACGTACAGTTTCGAAGTTGAGACCCCTCCGTGCTTGGGCTTCTTGTACCACGTACATGGCACCCGGATGACCTGTGCTTATACTGCACAGGCACATGGTTGCAAGGCGCACCCAACATGTGCCGGGTACAAAGTCCAATTAGAGACTGCTACAAATGTGCCATACGCATTATTCAATCTGAGTGTTGCCCAAACTCACGGTAAGCGGCGTGTGGGTCCAGCCGACACTTCTTATATGCCAGGTACATGTTCCATCCTGATGCTTTTCATGTCTCCGACTTGACTTATTTATAGAATCATATTTGTTGGCCTATGTCATCTAAATAACTTTCGCAACCCGACATCAACGAATATTTAAAATAGGCTCCCGTTCGGCCCCCGCGTCGCCTACCCTAGGCGACACGGGGGCAGCCCCCAACTGCGCCCCCCCCCCCTTCTCTAGCTAAACCCCTCGCCGCCGTCGGATGCCACCATCAGGCGAAGCCCGCGTCGTGGCGGCGGCGGCGGGGCCTTCCCCCCGTGGCGCGGCTCTCCTCTCCTCCTGCGGGGCCCGCTGCTGGCGGCCCGCATGCGGGTGGCTCGTCGGCGCCCTTCCCGGCGGCCTGGCGGCCGGCGACGCTCCTCCTGGTGGCGGATCCGGTGATCCCTCCTGCTCGCGCCTCCTGGTTGGCTGTCCTTCATGAAGGCATTGTCTTGTTGCTCGTGGTGTGTTCGGTGTTGGATTTGAAGACTTCGGACGCTTTGCTGGTCCGGGCTGCTCCTCTTGGCGTGGGCATCCGGGGCGCTATGTACGGCCTCGACGACGCTCTTTTCGTGGCTTCTCCTCCTAGTTCGGCCAGATCCTACACCCCACTTGCCGATCCTCTAGGCACTTAGGTGGGAGGTACGTTGATTTGGTTCGTTCTGGTGGTGTGGCCGTGCGGTGATGGTGCCCGGCGTTGGTCGCGACCCGGCCCAGATACCTTTGTATCTCGTCTCTTTGCCGCAGGCTGGAGTTCGAGCTAGGAGAGTCTATGCTGTGTTGTATCCCTTCTTGTGTCTTTCCCACACCTTGTGTGGTGTTTCTCTCTTTTCCTCTTGTATGTCTATGTAATTTCTCTTCTACCTATCAATGAATGATACGCAAGCTTTGCGTATTCGCGAAAATAGAATATTTAAAACAATGAAAAACTACACAACCGGTCGCTCATAACTTTACATCCATACCGAGCAACTTATAGATCGGTCATGCCCGAATACCGTGGTTTGTACTTGACATTCAAATTCATTCCATGTTGTGCTGACAATAATATATAGGTCCACATAGATAATCTAGATCATTATGGTACAAACACTTTGCTCCAACAGAAACAGTCTCAGGCAAAGAATGCCCCCAAGATACATCAGTTTGTTACACCCTCATATTCGCTTGAAACTGTATCCTTTATCATTCGTCGATAGACTCGATGAACTGATGTGGCCTCCTTGTATTGTTCCCCTTGAGATGTAATATGTCGTGAAGGTAATATGGCGCCAGAGAACTGTCGTCCTCCTGGACATGATTGTGAATTCATTGCCAAGCAATTCACAGATAGTAGGAGATGGAGATGCAGAAAATTAGAACTACTAACGTTCCATCATATTTATCATGTCTGAAAATGACTAGAACAACATACTCACCAGGTGAATATTATGAATCGCTTGGTCGCCAATGAAATCCCTGCAGAAGTTCATGGTGGACTGTTATACCCGTCGCCCCTGTCTGATTCGTCCTCTTCAACAATTATTGGCAGCTTATTGAGCTTGCTGCAGTTCTGCACAAACAAATGCCTTGTTAAATGTACAACTCAACAAGGCTAAACAAAAATCGTTGGTTTCTAAACTACGGTTATCTTCCAAACATACACAATGGCGCATCCCATACACCAAAAAAAAGCTAACTATCAACCTTGCTTCATGTACGATAGCAACTTATCAGCTAGATCTGTCCATATCCCATCCACCTTACATGTATTGACAAAGACATCAGACATAATGAGCAATACATTTGGGTCCCCAGGACCCATCCCATAAAGAACAGATAGATAAACAGGATTGAAACTGCATGCCATCTTACCTGCATACTGACGACTTATATTTTGCAACCTGCAAGATACTGCTGCCCCAACCCCGTTCCTGATCTGGCCTGCATGCCAAAGAGAACCGTGAATAATCACCCTCCTGATATAAGCCCAATGCCAAAATACATCCTGAAGTCCAAAATACCGATGCGCATATCTTAAATCGAATATTTACCTGTGATAGATCCGTACAAGGTCCCTCGCCGCGAGATGACAGGGGCGCCTGTGCCCGGCGCAGGAGTTCCCCGGCGGCTCGGCTCTGGCTTCCCCGGCGGCCCGCCCGTCCCGGCGCCTCCTTTTGTACCAGAAACTCCTGCCTCCCGGCGAGATGACAGGGGCGCCTGTGCCCGGCGCAGGAGCTCCCCGGCGGCCCGGCTCTGGCTTCCCCCGGCGGCCGGTCCGTCCCCGCGCCTACTCTTGTACCCGAAACTCCCGCGCCTACTCTTGTACCCGAAACTCCTGCCTCCCCTGCTCTGTTTCATGTTTCCTTCCCTCACACAACACAGTTCAGCCAGGCCAGCCCACATAAGCGACAAGGGAGGCCCATTCGGGAGCAAACAGCCCAGCTGCAGCGACAAGTGCATCTATGGACAGTTAACTGAATGTAAACAGCAGAATAGAACAGAACATATTCAGACTGGATAGAAACCTGTAAAAATACTCCGTTTTCAACCAAAATTCAACCAAAATCAACCAGAATACAAACAGTAGTCATGATACAAATAATCATAATAACCTCCAACAAAATATAGTACTAGAGCTGCAGGTTCTACACAAAAGAACACCATTTTGCAGTGTTTTTCACAAATTTCTTCAAGCTGAACATATTCAGGCCAAAAGAAGAAGATGGACTATCTTCTTCTTGTCATGAAATAGGAACCTAAAGAAGATCTCCAAAATCCATATCATCAATTCCATTAGAACCCTGCAAAGAAAGAGGATCAAAATGAAACATTGGAATAGAATAGTAGTTTAGAGAAGATACAACAACATTTAAAGTACCATTAGCAAGTCTGTGTAGCTCCTGAATGCATTGCTGGCATTATTAGCATTTTCAGTTGTTGCTTGAGTTTCTCCACCAACTTGATTCTCTTTCTCTTGCTGCTGCATAAAGAAACCCAACAAATTTATATATGATGTAGTAATAAATAAGTACACTAAATTGCAAGAATTTTCAGCAACATACGCTAGATTCCTTTGGGTCTTTCTTTTTGTACTTGCGTGTCTTCTCGATCCAAGGTTTATGTCTCTTTGAACTTTTCGGTTGAACCTCTTTTTTCTTGAGGCATGCAGAACTAAGCAAACCCTCATCTTGTTGAACATTAGGCTGCACATAAAAGGATTCACTCAAAATACTTCTAGATATCCTCAGTTTTTCCCGTACTTGCTTGGCAAGGATGTCCAATGCATTGTCCACCAACAAGATACATTCCGGATCGCTTGCGGCTTCACTTGCAAAATCATGAAATTTGTGAGAAACAAACTTGTACCGCAACATAGCATCCAATTTTGGATCTTCAATTATATCCCTTCCTTTGGTATCTTGTATAGTTCCAGATTTTGCTTCTCGGGTCCATCTCTTTAAAAGATAATGGTTTGGCAATAACTTGATATTCATCAAGTCAAAAACTTTTAAAGCATGCGCACACAATACTCCGGTCCTTTTAAACTGAAAACAGCTACAAGAAGCCGTTTGCTCCAAAGGATCACCGACAACTATGCGCTCTAGTTCGGAACTCAAATCACCATTAGCCCTCACAATTGTAACAGCATATGTATTATCTCCATCCAATGCTCTACTACATGCAGCCATGGATCTTCTATATTCAGATTTGAATGCTTCAAATATGGTCGGTGTGTAAGCTTCGCTTGTTTGCAACAACATAGGAGTCTCCATCCCTATTCTAGGCAGTTTTTTAGTAGCTTCAAATTCTGCATCTAGCTCCTTGTTTCTTTTTCCTTGCACAACCCTTTCAAAATGTTTTAAGAAGCGAATGATGTCAAAATCCGATTTGAGATGTTTTTTCAAATCACTATTAAAACTCTCACTTAATTTGTGCTTCTCATTCCCAATGTGAAAACATCCCTCATGTAACATTCAGTCCACTTTTCTTTTAACTTGTAGATGCTATCTAGCCATGAGGCCTTCTTCTTATCCACCTTATTTCTCATGATGTCAAATGCCTCTTCAAAGGCTGCCTTGTCCTCAATATTATACATACAAGCGCTGAAATCTAAGAGGATATGAGGTTCTTCATCTTCCTCTTTTGTTGATTCTTCAACTTTGCTATTGCACAAGTGCTTGACGACATTTTGCATGATGTGGTAGGTGCACAAGCCATGCCATGCTTGGGTGAAAACATCCCCAACAGCCAATCCCATTGCCGTGTCTTGATCGGTAAATATAGATCTAGGTTGCTTACCGTTGTGTGCCTCTACAAAAGCCTCAAATAACCATTTGAAAGAGCCACGTGTTTCGTCAAACAAAAGAGCAGCACCAAAAATAACGGTCTCTCTAAAATGATTGAATCCGACGAAAACACCAAAAGGCCTATATTCTTTGTTTGTGCCAAAAGTAGTGCCAAAGGCGATAACATCTCCAAAGTGTGCATAATCAATGCACATCTTTGCATCAGCCCAGAATATAGTACTTATTTGTTCTTCGGAATCCAATTGTAAAGTATACTGGAAAGACGGATTCTCGAGATATACGGGACCGGCTGACACATATCCCGAGATATACTGGACGTACCAGATAAGCGGGCCGGGGTGCAGATGTTTCATTATATATTTTCGGATCTTCTCCTCCTCTGGCTCCATGGATCCACCCTCGTTCCTCCTCTCTCTCTCTCTCCTGGGTCAGTATTTATAAAAGGGTAAGGGAAGGGGGAGATGGATTCAGTGTTCGACTCCAACATCTTTTTGTATTTGAAGATCAAAGAAAATGTCACAGCCTCAGATCAGCTCTTGTTTGACTTTGCTTGCTCATCATGTCATCATGTGTATTTCCCAAAGAAACTTGAAATGGGGATGTTGAAACCCTAGCACTAAATGAATTCAACTAGGTTCAAATAAACAATATATTCAATGAACCTAAAATGCCCTTTGAAAATGTTCATGATTTTTGATAAAGGTGAAAACCTCTGCCAAAAATGATGCCAATATTTTTTAGGCCATTCTGGATTTTTGAATAACCCATATTGTATTTGAATTGGGGCATTTAAATACTATTAATATTTTTAAATGCTCCAGCAATTCTGAAAATAGTTAAGGGCCTCTGTAATAATTAATTTAATGGCCACAATTATTTCCAGGATTTATTAAAATGATTTGGGTTATAAACTAAATCAAAACAAAATAACAAAATTAGAAAAGCAAAACAAATTAGTAAAGAGAGAGAGAGAGTTTTACCTGGGCTTACCTGGCCGGCCCAGTGGACAGCCCAGCCCACTGGCCTGGTGCCAGTCATCCCTAACCTCTGCCAGTAGGCAGAGGCGGGACAGCGCACGCGCGCGCGAGGCGCCACGCCTCCTCCTGCTTGCCGCCGAGCCTCTGGACGCGTGGTTGAACGCCCCGGCATCGTCCCGAACCGCTCGACCCTTCTCACTCCCTCTGTTCTCTCCCTCGTTGATCCCCACCTCACCGAACGCAGCCGACGCTGCCGTTCGCCGTAGCTGAAGCCACCGCCTCCCCCTTGCTTCTTTGACCGGCTCAGAGGCTCCGCCTCGACCTCCTCTTCCTCTCCACCGAGCCGCGCCCCGCCGGAAGCCCCGCAGCATCGTCCACGACATCGTCTTCAACCTCTGGCCGCCCGCGAACTCTTCGGGGATTCGCGAGCTCCAGTCCCTCCCCGGCCTCGCCGTTGCCTCTACTGGATTCGCCGTGAGCCCCTGCCTCTTTCCCCTCTCTCCCCGTGCTCGCCCGTGCCTTCTAGCCACCCTGGCCATCGGAGCCGACAGCTCCTCGCCGCCGGTCATGTCGCCACCGCGACTACGGCCATGCAAGCACGCGTCCGAACCCACCGCTGCACTCAGAGCGCTCCCAGGAGCCGAGCACACCCACCAGATCTTCACGCCGTGCTCCGTAGCCCCGGTTCGGTGTACGCCCGAACTCCGGCGGCCGCAAGAGAGCTCGCCGCTGTTGACTCCGTCCACCCCCACTCGAACCACGGCCACCCGCAGATGCGCCTCGCTCCCCTCTCTCAAACGCGCCCTTCCGCGCGTCAAATGGTGGCCTGTAGGCGAAACCCGAGCCACTCCAGTGCGCCTCCATCGCGTTTGGGTCGCCGCCGGCGGAACTCCGGCGAGGGTGACATGGCAGATTAGTTAGGGCTAATGACGCACTTAGTCGACACCTAGTGACACTGACAGCAGGGCCCCACCGACTAATTAAACTTAGATTAGTTCTGTTTAGTATTAACTAATCACAGTGGCCCCACGCGTCAGCATTGACCATGCTGACGTGGCCATTGACTGGGTCCACATGTCTGTGACCCTAACTAGCACCGTGACACTGACCAGTGGGACCCACTAGTCAGGTTTGACTTGGACCCTCTCCGTTGACCTGCTGACGTCACACCGACGTCATGCTGACGCAGTAAGTCATTTTCTGGATTTAAAATAACCCAAAAAATTCCAGGAAATAGTATAAACTTCTAAAAATCATAGAAATTCAACCATAATTCCAAATGAAACAAATTATATATGAAAAATGATCAAAAAAAATCCAAAGAATCTGTTTATGGCATTCTCATGCATGTTAGAACAACTTATAGTTGCTGAATTGGACAAATCAATAAATGGCATTTGAAATGCCTTACATGGAGTTTGAATTTGAACCTTTGGTTCAAGCCAACTTCATTTAATCTGGTTGCTAGATGCATTAGCCCAAACACCATCATTTTGCCATGTCTTGATCATGCATCATATTGTGTATTGCATTGATTGTATTTCCTTCTGTTTGCTGGTAACCGTCCCCTCTCAGTCGACGATGTTTCCGACGACGTGATCGATGACACCAATGAAGAACTATATTATCTTCAGAAGTGCCAGGCAAGCAAAAACCCTCTTGTTCATTCCGATACAATTCCACTCTCTCGCTCCTGCTCTCTTTTACTGCATTAGGACAACCACGATTCAACTGTTACATGCTGCGGTAGTTGAACCCCTTTTCCTCTGCATGACCTGTCATTGCCACAGTAAATAGATGAAACCCACTAGCATGAGTAGGAATTGTTTGAGCCCTGATGTGCCTACTCATTCATGCTTGTTTGTCATGCCTGCTACTGCTTAGAGTTGAGTCAGGCCTGATTCATCGGGGATGAATTGGAATGTGGTGAGCATGTCCTACTGTTGAGAGCTAAGTGTGTGAATATGATTTGGTAAAGGTAGCGGTGAGAGGTCATGTAGGAGTACATGGTGGGTTGTCTCATTGCAGCCGTCCTTAGGAACTGAGTTCTGTGTTTGTGATCCATGAATAGCTACTACCACGCATTGGAATGCTTAAGTGCCCCTCTCGACTTATTAATCAACCTGATCTCTGTCCAGAAGTTGCAACTAGTTTCTGGTGTTTGTAGGTAGTGCTAGTAGTCTACCAAGTGGCACCCGGTACAGGTGGGCTTGGGACAGACTAGGCACAGTGGCCAAGTGTACCAAGTGGCACCCGGATGGTGGGCTTGGGAACCCTGTACACATCGTTTGGGGCCGTAAGTGACACCCCGGCCGGATCTCCTTGTGGATGGAACCCGAATAGGCGATAAACCTGGACGAGATACTTGTGTGGTTAGTTAGGTCATGGCCGACTCCCTCACCAGGCTTCCGCTTGAAGGTTGCCGAGATACACGATGTGTACATGGTGGTAAGTGGCGAGAGCGTGTGTGAAGAAGTACACCCCTGCAGGGTTATCATTACCTATTCGAATAGCCGGATTCCTCGGATATGGAAACTTGGACCCCTTGCATAGTTCATAGACAAGTGAAAGTAGATACTCTAAAATGCGCAAGATAAGTGTGAGTGCTATGGATGGTGTTCTCGCAGGGAGACGGGAGCGGATCCGTAGTGGTGTATTGGTATGGTGAATTTGTGGACTCGTGTGTGCCACCTCAAAAGAGTTACTTGTAGTAGTAGTTCAGGATAGCCACCAAGTCAAAGCTAGCTTTCTGCAGTTAAACTCCACCACCCCTTTGTTGATACTGATACATATGTAGCTAGTTCTGATGTAAGTCTTGCTGGGTACATTTGTACTCACGTTTGCCTATTCTATGTTTTGCAGAGAGACTTCACTCTCGCTAGTAGTGTTGGGGAACGTTGCAGAAAATTAAAATTTTTCCTACGGTTTCACCAAGATCCATCTATGAGTTCATCTAAGCAACGAGTCAAGGGAGAGAGTTTGCATCTACATACCACTTGTAGATCGCGTGCGGAAGCTTGCAAGGTGATGATGTAGTCGTACTCGACGTGATTCGAATCACCGATGACCAAGTGCTGAACGGACAGCACCTCCGCGTTCAACACACGTACGGGACGGGAGACGTCTCCTCCTTCTTGATCTAGCAAGGGGGAAGGAGAGGTTGAGGAAGACAGCTCCACCGGCAGCACGACGGCGTGGTGATGGTGGAGAGGCAGTACTCCGACAGGGCTTCGCCAAGCACACAACGGAGGAGGAGAGGTGTTGGGGAGGGGAGGGCTGCGCCTTGGAGGGTGGTCCAGCTGCCCTCCCCTCACCCCTCTATTTATAGGGGGAAGGGAGAAGGGGGCCGGCCCCCTAGAACCCATC
>NC_057797.1:51081036-51096426 GCF_018294505.1 Triticum aestivum
AGGGGAGAGGGGAGAGGGTGGCTTGCCCCCCAAGCCAAGGGGGGCGCCCCCTCTAGGGTTCCCCCTCAACCCTAGGCGCATGGGACCAAGGGAGGGGGGTGCGGCCAGCCCACCAGGGGCTGGCTCCCTGCCCCACGCAGCCCATGTTGCCCCCCGGGAGGGGTGGCCCCTCCCGGTGGACCCCCGAAACCCTTCCGATGGCCCCGGTACAATACCGGTATGACCCCGAAACTTCCCGGTGTCCGTTTGACAACTTCCCATATATAAATCTTTACCTCCGGACCCTTTCGGATCTCCTCGTGACGTCCAGGATCCCATCCGGGACTCCGAACAACATTCGGTAGTCACATACTAGTCTTCCTAATAACCCTAGCGTCACCGAACCTTAAGTGTGTAGACCCTACGGGTTCGGGAGACATGCAGACATGACCGAGACGCTCTCAGTCAATAACCAACAGCGGGATCTGGATACCCATGATGGCTCCCACATGCTCCTCGATGTTGTCATCGGATGAACCACGATGTCGAGGATTCGATCAAACCCTGTATGCAATTCCCTTTGTCAATCGGTACGTTACTTGCCCGAGACTCGATCGTCGGTATCCCAATACCTTGTTCAGTCTCGTTACCGGCAAGTCACTTTACTCGTACCGTAATGCATGATCCTGTGTCCAACACCTTGATCACATTGAGCTCATTATGATGATGCATTATCGAGTGGGCCCAGAGATACCTCTCCGTCATACGGAGTGACAAATCCCAGTCTCGATCCGTGTCTTTACTAGCACATACGCCCGTGCGTTGCAACGGGGTAATAAAGATTGACATTATTCTACTGACAAACTCAATCACAATACCTGTATGAATTTCATAGAAATTTTGTTAAAAAAATTCCAACTAAGTCAACCATATAATACCCATTTGTGAAAAATTTCCAGCTAGGTTGACCATGTTTATAATACACACATCCTGATCTTTTATCAAAACCACAGAGGTAAGTAAATTCCTATAACTGTAGATAAAACTGCAATATATCCACCTAGATGAATTTGTATTACATCAATTTGTGCATACTCATTGCTCCAAAAAGATTGAGATGTAGTTACCTAACAGAAGTTGACTTCCAACATGAATTCATTCAATTGCTTGGTATCACCTATACATACAAAAAGAGAAAAGGTCATCAGTCATTTCCCTACATCTTTATATGTCATCTTTCTAGCACAGATGCCCGTGCGCTGCAATGGGAGTAACTTTTGGTGCGGATTCAAATTTAGCAAGAATTGTTCGATTTTGTTCATTTCACCAACTTGCTCGACGCGCACCTTCTTCTAGTCAACTTTGACAAATCCCCCCTTCTTCTGCGCAACTGTGACAAATTATATATCTATATCGATAGAGGAAGGTAAAAAAAATTTGAAAAAAATCCAGTTCACTCAATATCTTAAAAAGTCACAAATATGGTTTCTCACCCCGCCAAAAAAGGTTACTTTCCTCTCTAATGATTGTTCTTGTGATAGTGTAAACATAATGTAATTGCCGTCGTGTCTGCCAGAGTTTCACTAAAAGGAAAAAAAAAGAAAATTAGCTAAAATCAGGAACCGAGGAAGAAAATTATGGAACTTAGAAACTTTTGTTCAAAATTGTACAATTAAAAATCTTGGTTTTATCTAAAAATCAGATTAATAACAGAAAGTTCAAGTATAAAATAAAATAATTTAATGTTGGATTTCCTACTAATTAATTTTATGACATGCATATATATGCCTGCTTTTTAAGTAGGAAGGCAATCAGCAACAATAATTATCCCCGCGTGCATGTTGCTTTTTTTTAGATCTTCATCTCCGCTTTTAAGTAGGAAAGCAATCAAGCTGCACTAATTAAATCATTGCCTTCCCGTGGAGTCAACTTCTTCATTTGCCTTTTTTTTCTTGGCGTTATTCCTTCCTTTCTTGTCTTTCTAATTGCCGATAATCATTTATTTCTTAGATTCTTGGGGCAGCTATGCTTATTTTTCAATAAATTCATAACCTAACACATTCACGGCTTTAGCCCAGTCGGTTGTGCACGTTGAGATGAAACAGCAGGTCATGAGTTCGCTCCCCATGAAAATCAACTAATAATTTTAAAAAAATCAACTAATTTTTGCGCTGTGCTCCTCTACAATCTCGGCCCATATGCAAGGGCAAAGTTGTTGCTCACAATCTAGGCCCATTTAGGGCAAAGCCCATGACGATAGGAAAACACACAAGAAATTCATAACCTAAAACGTGCATGGCTTTAGCCTATCGGTTTTGTATGTTGAGATGAAAACAGCAGATCGTGAGTTCGATCCCCATGAAAATCAACTAATTTTTGCGCTGCGCTGTTGTTGATGGGGCAAAGCCCATGACGGTAGAAAAACGTAATTTATCGAATCTATATCGATGGCAATATTAGTACCACCTCGTGTATATGTCTTAAATTTAAAATCTATATCGATGACAATATTAGTACCACCTCATGTATATGTCTTAAATTCGAACTGAAAGCGTAAATTTACATAAAGAAAGCGTATTGTGATGGTGAACCCACGGAGTCAATCCATGCTTTATTATTAGGAATAAATTACTAGCACAAATGCCCGTGCGTTGCAATGGGAAAAAACTTTGACGTGGATTCAAATTTAATGAGAATTATGAAATGTTGCTCATTTTCAAATCGGCCGAGTGCGCCACTTCTTCTATCCAACTCTAACAAATTTTGTATGAATATAGATAGAAGAAGGGAACATAATCCTAAAAACATATAGTTCACTTCATATTTTTCCTATTCCTCTTTCCTCGAGTAGCGGATATTACTCGCATTTGTAGTGATATAGTATAAAATTAATGTTATTGCCGTGATGTCTACCAGAGTAGAGTTTCAGTAGAACAAAAAAAAAGCCAGAATGAAGAATGGAGGGAAAAACTTGTGGAACTCACAAATTGTTGTTAATTCCCTCACTTCAGAACTGTTCAATTAAGTTTTCAAAAAAATAGAGTTTTTCAATTAACACACTTGATTTTCTGTTTAAAATCAGATTAGTAACACAAAGTCTCGAGCTTGAAATTAAAATAAAATAACACATCGCAATGATTAATTTTCTCACAATCCCGTTTAAGTACACGAGTCATTTTTGTTTTGCGCCCATTAGTTTTCCAGACGGCATGCAACGTGCAATGATGAGCCATGAAATCAACTGCCCCACAATCCCACTTTAGTTAGGAGTTTTTCTATGCGACCGTTAAATCTAATTTTCCACATTCCTGCTTTTCAGTCATGTCATGAAGTCAAACTGTCCCACACAATCCCGCTTTAATCATAATTATCCTCAAATTCATCCTACATTTAATTTAATACCCAAGATATCCCTAAATTCCCTCAATTCCTTCATTTAAATAATACTCAAGCATCATGAAGCGCGCATGTGCATCCTTCCTTTTATGTTCATGCCCAACACACATATCCCCAGAGCCTCTTTCTTATAATCTTCTCCGTTGCCACGGACAACTTTCTTGGTTTCTTTTAATGCTCAAGACAGCCCGACCTTTATAAGGTTGTCCGCTCTGACGTTAACCTTGCTTAGGCAACTGCTGGTCATACCGGAGAATTTCTACGTATATAAAGGGCTACGGATTGATCTAAACAAACGATGTGGGACTAATCTAACATAAAATATGGATGCTCACCTGATCACCCCCAGCGCTATCTATTTTTCCACCGCGGCTTGTGGCCCAGCAAAGGCCTAGCACTCTATTTTTTCAAGCCCGGCGAAGCACTGCAGGTCATCGGTAGTACTATTCATTAGTATTAACGGCCCGCTCCAACCAACATCATGCGCTAGTTCAATTGGTCGCACCCTTGGTAACAAAGTGGAGGTGTTGAGTTCAACTCCTGAGTACCAGGTATATGTGTCCTGGATTTTTATTTTTATTAGTACCACCTCGCTTATACGGAGTACATTTTAAATTCAAACTAAAAGCGTAAACCCACAGAGAAAGCGCATTGTGACGGTGAACCCACGGAGAAAATATGTGTGTACTTAAATTAAATGTAATGGGAAGCAGAATGGAGCTAGCAGCAACCGAGTCTGAATTAAAAAGCCTTCCTCTTTGCCGCTATACAAAAAGCCTTTAGGATTCATGACGCGCCAGTCCAAAGGCTTCCGAGGCTTCCTGCTACTGGGCGCGCGAAGGAACTTACAATTCTCCTCTCTGGAAGCCATATGTAGCTTCAAGTAGTTGAAGGTATGTGGATGGAGAGGAAGATGAGCATATGCTGAATGTTAATGCAATCATAATCCAGATATTATTACCAGCAGGATGGTAAATTTGCTATGTTAAAATTAGTCAAAAAATGGTTTAATGGTAGCCTGTTCAATCACAAATCATGATATTGCTAAAAATGTGTGTAAGCAAAAAATAAAAAGAAACATGAACTGCCATATTCAAATTCTATCAAACCAAGACACTGTTATTCATAAATATCTAGTGTAGATGACAAGGCAATTCAAAAGGGATGGAGAATAAAATTGGAAATTAACTTGACCCAATCTGCACGAATAGAATAGTAGTGAGGAGAACCAGTTAATTGTCTTGGAAAAACATATCAAAAAATTAGAAGTGATGGAGCGTAGCAGTAGTAGATAATCATTAATGTGTTGGAACATTCATTCACATAGTACTCCCTCATAGTGTCAAAAACGTTCTTATATTTTGGGACGGAGGGAGTAATAATCAGTCAAATGCTAGTAGTAATGTTTCTCACGGGACGGTCCAAAAAACATCAAAGAAAACTGTAGGCACCATCAACCTAAGATAGTATCAATGTTACTAAACACATACCTTAAAGTGCAACGTGACCGTTAGTGTTTGATAGGTTGGTATGTGCCTCCTTAAACACTGACCGGACTCAGGTCCACTTCGGTGCCCTCCGCTCGCCCACCTCCTCGTCCTTGTTGTTAGTTAGTACCGCGTACTCCTTGCCCTGTAAGCTCAGCATCATGTACACCCGCTCCTGCAGCACCAAGCCCACTGACCCAAATTAAACTACGAAGCATCAGAAACTACATGATGTTACAACAAGAACAACATTCAGTTCTACAGCAAAGTTGAAGTCCACTCAACCATTTGCACTATACAACTTAGATATACATATTGACAATCGAAAGTGCTTCCTGTAAAAAAAATTCTCAGAGGTTCTATACCTCCAGGAGCTTCCTTTTGAATCAGAGACAGGTAGATATGGCGGATTCTGGTTTATTTTGGAGCGATTCCTACACGAAGCTCCTCGAACTGAAGAATGCCACAACAGCAAACACATCAACTCAGTGCTTCACTATTTTCTTTCAAATCGGCTGCCTATGCAGGAAGGAAGCAAAAGGGAAGGAGGGCGGAGGGGTGAAATTTAAGAAATAAAGCTTTGCTATGTGCAACATCCATATGTTCTGAGGTTCAACTTTTTTATTTAAAAAATGGGTCACGGCTTTAAATAACAAAACTGAATCACCTAGAAATCAGGATGTCACACAATGCTAACAACATATGAAGTTTCACCCATTTAAATGTTAAATGAATAATCACTTTCTATTTAAAGGAGATACATAGTTCAGAATAATATGATGAATATTAAAAAAAATGAAGATCAGCAACATGACACGGATGTCAGGTGGCTTACTATGTTTTGTAGCACCAATCTACATTACCAAAATTGAGATGCTGAGAAATAGGATTAAGAATTGAAAAATCAACAAAGCTTATCAGAAGATATGAAAGAGTTACCCTAATTTTCAGACCCTCGAGTTGATCCTTTTTTTCAGATCTAGAATTCGTCATATTAGGCAAGAGGATCAACGAACTCCTTGTAGACTTATATTGAGAAGCATACAATGGTAATACAATTCACCAGATTAGCACCTTAATTCCTTAACCCATGCCACTTCCTTTGTTGATTAGCAAAGCCAACTCCAATATGTCCAGTAAAGCATTGTCCGTCTGCAATGTCCTATTTAAGAAGTTAAGGCATCAAATTACACATAAGAGACCACTCCAATTCTGTTGTCAAAGTGCGGTGATGTTTTAGGTCCACAATCAAATTAAATTTGAAAATTGTTAGAATAAATTAGATAAAATTAAACAATTAAATACTCATGTCTATATGATGACCCAAGCAAGGTGGCGATCAAAGTATGTCGGAATAACTATATGAGTGCTTATATATCATGGCCCAGAATATATGAGAAAAAAAGTGTAGGAAGATAGAAGTAGATCAATAACAAAGTACCTAAAATTACCATATGTGCGAAGCGAGATGTCAACGAACCTCAAATGCAAGCAGTGCCCGGTCGAGCACACAGGCTGCAGCTAGGAGGCGAACCATGATATATGTGTACATGTTTCATCTGCTCAACGGGCCTATATTTAGCTCACTGTTTTGTGATTTTCCTAAAGTAGCTAGGTAATTAGTCATGGACTTTATCCATTAAATCTCCATCATATGTGTCAAAATCTAGAACATGAAGCCTGTCTGCCTATAGCTAGCCCCTACAAAATAGCTGGAGAAAGACAGATCTGTCAGTGAGAAATCAGTGTAATTTCCAACCATATCAATCTTCGCTTTGAAACTTTCGACAGAGATCGGTCAAGGAGCTACAACTGTCTGTCAGGCTCGAGAGCCAGCAGCACAAACGGCATGTACATACCGCCAACATCAAGACCAATGATGACAACATCAGAGATTTATTATCTTATATAAGAGGAACATGCTTTCTTGTAGGTTTGGCCCAAATTTTGGATTGCTAAATATCTGAATGAGGACGATGATGTAGATAGCTTGAAATTCATCCTAGTTGGCTGAACAGGGTCACTGGAGTAAATTTGGGACTGCCATGTTCCCCGCAAATACCATGGATACTTGGTGAAGCCATCCACGTGACCTAATTGCTCCTACAAAATTCACATATTAGCATCCGTTAGGACTGACGACGGATTACCCAAACATCTATATCACACGTACCTTCAACAATCCATGTTTCACTGCTTTAGCAGCCAACCCCATCTCCCGCCACACCGGCCGCTGCAGGTCAGAACCAAAGTAGCCTCCTCCTTTGCCATCGTTCTGAGCAGCACCACCGCCAGAATCCTCTATGCTTGCCCCCTCCCTCGCTCCTCTATCCGTCTTCCACATCCGGTGCATGGGACAGAATAGGAGGCGACCCCTCCTCCAAATCTAGATCGCGAGGGTCATCAGGTGAGGAGCGGCCGCGACTCTTGGGCGTATCGAGCGCTAGGGCTGGTGGGGCATGTCGTCGTCGCAAGCACGCGGAGGGTCGTGAGTCTGCCTAGGGCATCGAAGGATGGCTCTCCGCCATCGCCACCGAAGGAAGATGCGATCTTCCTCCACTACAACCCGAGACAGGGGCGAGACGGGACGACCCGTGGGCCTCGTTTTTATTTACCGGTGGGATGTTGAACCGTTTTTTCTATATCTGGCAAACGTATTTGTCAAATCTATACCGCTGGCAACATTAGTACCACCTCGCTTATATGTTTTAAATTCAAACTGAAAGCGTAAATTCATAGGAAGAAAGCGTATTGTGACGGTGAACCCACGGAGTCAATCCGTACTTTATTATTAGGGATAGAGGATAGATTATATTAAGGGATTAAGGGATAGATCTTACCTAATAATAAAGCAAATTGGGTTTCTTTTGCCCGTCATAGCATTTTTCAGAAAAGTCCCTCTATTTCAGAGAATTCAACACGCAGTCCTGTTCTAAGTTAAAACGAATCGTTATTTTTATATTTTACACAAAAGTCCCTATCTTTTCTTGAAATCAACCTGCCGTCCGGATTTAAGTCATACCCAAATCGTAATTTTACATTTTGTGAAACCCCCCTGATGTTTTAGATAATTCATCCATGGATCATATTTAAGTCAAACAAATACTTTTTAAAATCATCCATATCTTTTAAACCGTAACTCCGATTTGAACATGTTATATATGAAATTTGATTAGAAAAATATGTATAATATGAATATGAGATTACTTTTACTTGTTAAGTATTTTTAAATATTATTTTGGAATATATTTGAGTCAAACAAAATGAATTTCTAAATTATCTGTATCTTTTAAACCGTAACTTCGATTTTAACATATCATATATGAAATTTTATTAGGAGAATGTGTGGAATCTAAATATGATGTTAATTTTACTTGTTAAATATTTTTAAATATTTTTATGGAAGCAAACTTATAATTTATAGCGCAAGATTCTTTTTTTCATACCAGCGGCGATCCGGATTGCAAATAAACATCGATAACTACACATGCATACCTATGAAAAATGTCGGAGGGGAAAACAACAGATTTCTCATCGCGAGAGTGAGAGAAAGCGAGCGAGAGAGAGGGAGAGAGAGAGGGAGAGGGAGGAGAGAGGGAGAGAGAGACGCCTTAGGATTAACCATATTCAACACACGTTTTTTGTTGTTTTGTGTGAACACCGAGGCCATCATAGGCGATGGTGAGAAGGAGGATAAGCGGCAACACAAATATGATGCCTCACAAAAATAAAGGAGATGGACCTATTGTGGTCTTGAGTGATGGTTGTTGAGTTAAGAGCGTGTGTTATGTTTTCTCTCCCGTTGCAATGCACGGGCTCTTTTGCTAGTTATTAAAAAATAGGGAAAGATAGTACTCCCTCTGTTTCTTTTTAGTCCGCATATAAGGTTTGGTCAAAGTCAAACTTTATAGAATTTGACCAACTTCATATTAAAAAAAATAAACATTCACAATATGAAATCAATATTATCAGATGCACCATGAAACGTATTTTCATACTATATAGTTTTAGTATTGTAGATGTTCATATTTTTTAATATAAATTTGGTCAAACTTTGTGTAGTTTGACTTTGACCAAATCTTAAATGCGGAGTAAAAAGAAACGGAGGGAGTAGTAGTTATAACATCAATATCGCCTAGAGATCCTTCCTCGACTCCCTGCGAGAAAACAATTCCTGAGCCATCATATCCATTTATCATCTCAAGTATCCAGTTCTAGTTGTATCGATTAGGATACAACTCCGAGTGTCCGTTACGAAGGATCCGACTATTCGAATAGATTTAGCTTCTCTACACAGGTGCACCAACTTACCCACCACACTCGACTAACTCCGGCTAGACACACTTTTCTTGGTCCTGCCCGACCTCGGTGAAAATGACACGCCACAGCCCTACCTAGGCTCAATAGAGAGGTCAGCACGCCGGACTAATCCTATGCACGCAGGGGTCTTGGTCCCATCACCCTTTGCGCTCCTACATGTTGCGAGGGCAGACGAAAGCAGACCTAGCCCCCTTAATACAAGCGCGGGCTTAACAAGTCCAGTCTGTTGCGCACCGCTCAATCGCTGACGTCTAGAGAGCTTCGGCTGATGCCACAACACCGAGTACCCATATTTATTTCCGCGTGATGGTTAGTGCTATTAGGCCAAAGGCCTACTCGGATCAAATATCCAAATCGTTAGTGTATTGGGAGCGCGCGGTAACGAGCAGAGACTCATGATTGATGTGACCCCATCGCCCCGCCTCATGGATTTGCGGTAAGGGCTAAGAATGCCCGGCCATGCCACGTAGTTATCTCGCGGGTACCCTTCAGGTCAACCCGACTCTACCTCACTCACATCATATGCTCGCGCGGGTACCCCTTAGGGCCGACCCGACTTTATTCAGTAACAGAAGTAAAGTAAAGGTAACTGTGTGTCTACCGCATCAAGAAGGAATCCGAGGAATCACCCTCGTTGGATTCCTACTCGACAATCCCATTGAGGTGAAACCGGAGGAATCACCCTCGGCAGCATTCAGACTTGCGGGGTGCACGACAGAAGCTTTGTCGGAGGTGGGAAAGAGGAACCACCCTCGATAACCCACAACTGACTAGCTGTTCTACAGAGACAACATCAGAAGTGAGATAAGAACTATCACCCTCGACACTCGATATTAGCTCTGCAGAGTCGGGAAACTTAGGGGGTCACTACTAGGGAAAACCCTAGCAGTAGCGCGAGTATTTTGCCTATTAGTAGCGCGGGACGACACACTATTAATAAGGCGCTACAGCTAACGTGTAGAAGTAGCGCCTGTCGTCCCACGCTACTGCTATACATGGCTAGCAGTAGCGCGCTTTAGTGCAGAGCGCTACTGCTAATATCTGCAGCGCTTTTTAGCAGGAAGCGCTACTGGTAAGGGAGCGCTACTGCTAACTTTGTATTATTATTATTATTATTATTATTATTATTATTATTATTATTATTATTATTATTATTATTATTATTATTATTATTATTATTATTATATTAAGGGATTAAGGGATAGATCTTACCTAATAATAAAGCAAATTGGGTTTCTTTCGTCCGTCATGGCATTTTTCAGAAAAGTCCCTCTATTTCAGAGAATTCAACCCGCAGTCCTGTTTTAATTTAAAACGAATCGTTATTTTCATATCTTACACAAAAGTCCCTGTCTTTTCTTGAAATCAACCCGCCGTCCGGATTTAAGTCATACCCGAATCGTAATTTTACATTTTGTGAAAACCCCCTGATGTTTTAGATAATTCATCCGCGGATCATATTTAAGTCAAACAAATGCTTTTTAAAATCATCCGTATCTTGTAAACCGTAACTCCGATTTGAACATGTTATATATGAAATTTGATTAGAAAAATATGTATAATATGAATATGAGATTACTTTTACTTGTTAAGTATTTTTAAATATTATTTTGGAATATATTTGAGTCAAACAAAATGAATATCTAAATTATCTGTATCTTTTAAACCGTAACTTCGATTTTAACATATCATATATGAAATTTTATTAGGAAAATGTGTGGAATCTAAATATGATGTTAATTTTACTTGTTAAATATTTTTAAATATTTTATGGAAGCAAACTTATAATTTATAGCGCAAGATTCATTTTTTCATACCAGCGGCGATCCGGATTGCAAATAAACATCGATAACTACACATGCATACCTATGAAAAATGTCGCAGGGGAAAACAACAGATTTATCATCGCGAGAGTGAGAGAAAGTGAGCGAGAGAGAGGAAGAGAGAGAGGGAGAGGGAGGAGAGAGGGAGAGAGAGACGCCTTAGGATTAACCATATTGTTTTCCTGACAATAGTATGATGGCAATCCTATTAACCCTCAGGAATTTAGCTTGAGCATGAAGTCACACATTTTACTGTTTGAGTTTGAAACTATTGTTCTAAAAATCAATAATTATTTAGTAACACTAATATTTCTTGAATAAGTAGTTTGACCATAGTTTGACCACAGTTTGACCATAGTTGACCAAAATTTAAAAAAAACTGAAATAATTATTTAGTAACACTAATATTCTTGAATAATTATTTAGTAACACTAATACTTCTTGAATAAGTAGTTTGACCATAGTTTGACCAGATTTAACAAAAATTCAAAAAAACTGAAATTTGAGCATAACTTTTTTCCTTTTAGAATTTGAGGATTCTAAAAATTTGCAAACAGGCCATAGGCCGTCTCCATCGGATGCGGATTTTTGTTCTGAACATTTTGATATATTATATGTTTTTTTCCGACATCGTATGCAAAAGTTATAGCCGTTTTACATTTTCCCTACATTTTTTGCAAAACATGTCCAAATTTAAGTTTTTAAATTTTCCTAACTAGTAGATGTAGTAACATAACTACCTCTTGAAGGATTTTAAATTTTGAAGCTTCTATCATTTTCTTTTGCTTTTTACAAAACTGAAAGGCGATGCACCGGGGGGGGGGGGTAGGTTTTGAAAATTGCACCATTAGTACCGGTTCGTGGCACGAACTGGTACTAAAGGTCTCAACCCCATTAGTACCGGTTCGTGGCACGAACCGGTGAACCAGTACTAAAGGTCTAACCTTTAGTACCGGTTTGTGCCACGAACCGGTACTAATGGGCATCGCACCCTTTAATACCGGTTCGTGCCACGAACCGGGACTAAAGGTCCCATTTAAACCGGGAGTAATGCCTGTATGATGCCCTCGCCGCTTGAACCAGGACTAATGCTCACATTAGTCCCGGTTCGTAATGCAACCGGGATTAATGCTCTTTTCTGGCTGGACCAAAGCCCCCTTTTCTACTAGTGTTTATACAATAATCTTTAGCATATCATACACATACAAATGTAATCATAGCATATACATACAAATAGTCTCATCAAATCATGTCATCATCATAATCATCATCCAACACAAAGTGGTCTCTCGTCATCATCTCGAAAAGAGCGATACAAGCCTCGATTACTTGCAACTACATCGTCATCCATCTAAACAATGATATACGCGAGAAGAGATATCACTTTGAGTGAGAGTGGAACTATGCAGTACATGCATTCGTATCCCTCTCTCGCATTAGTGTGAACCTAAACTAACTACTGGCTGTCGCTCGAAAACCGGAAACCGGTACACCCGGGCCTGACATTCCGGCCACTCGTCGTATACTCCTGGCGTAGCACTTCTTCGCCATTGATGATCTATAAACCTGCATCATCACATGAGTCGATGATATGCAACATATATAGTTGAGCAACAGAAAGAGACAGACTTGGCAAAAATAGAAGCAACATATCATTAATTACATCACAAATAAAGTTTCGTTATGCATAACTCAAAGTTTCGTCATACAGATAGTATGGACTAAACAGACACATTGTCATATATCGACAATCACTCCATGTCGTGCCGTCCATCCAAGTCAGGGAGATAGTCCCTGAGCTTAGTGAAAGGCTTCGGGTCGAGACGCTGAGCGGCTACGCGTGTTCGGACGTCGTCCCGCGACATTTGTCCTTCTTGGTAGAACATCCCTGTTTTTCCGACGACCTCCTTCATGATGATTTGGGCAAGTTCGCGCTGGATGTGATAGAAATCAGCTGGAATTCGATGATCCTCGATATCTCCTAAGTTCTTTGCCCATTGCAGAATATGGGCATCGCCGGATCTAGGTGACATGCGAAGGTTCTGGTGATCCCGTCTGTACTCCAACATGTGGTGTAGGACATAGAATCCATCATTAAGAGAATCACTCGGTTGCTGGATGCAGCCACTAGTGCAGAACCGGGCAATAGCACCGGTTTGTAAGGCCCTTTAGTGCCGTTCGGTAACCGGCACTAAAGTGTGGGCACTAAAGGTCCCCCCTTTATTACTGGTTTAGCACGAACCGGTGCTAAAGGGCAACCACGTGGCACGAGCCAGCTCCGTGGGCGCGTAGGACATTAGTACCGGTTGGTAACACCAACCGGTACTAAATGTTTGGGGTGTGTTTTGGTTTTATTTTTTACTTTTACTTTAGTTTTGTGTTTTCAATTTAATTTAGTGATTGTTATACATTATAATGAGTTGTTAAATCATTAGGTGAATGTACCGTAGATTAGTTTGACTGGATGCATGTGGATCCTAGCTAAATCATCAAGTATATGTCATATCCATATTATATATACTTGATCACCTAATTAAGTGATTGAGGTAATATGGATATGGCATATACTTGATCACTTAGCTAGAATCCAGCCAATTGAAACTAATCTGCGGTTTCTTTCATAAATAATATAATAACTCATCATCATTATCATCATATTAATATAAAAACTCTTGCATCATATATATCATCATCAACAACAGTTTTCATAGCAAGCTAAAAATCATCATATAATAGCCGTCTCATTACCACTACTTAATCATCATATAGTCATTACCGCTATCTAATCACCACCAACACTAGCTTAAAGAAGAAACATTCACTTGTACCAGAAGCAAAGATATCATCGATTTCAACATGGTAATGATATTATAAGCATTCATAACACCACAAAAGCAAATCACTCTTTGAGATTAAGTTCAGGACGAAGAACACGGACATGAGAGGACAAGTACTAAGATCATGAACTAGCTAATTAATCACTCCTGCTGCTCTCTCTCAAGTAAAATAGCATAGAACATGCATAGCTTTCCTGATTCATCATATTGGAGCATGCAGATGAACCTGTCTCCTAATCGTGGGTTGCGCTTCTGATTGCTGCCCCCTAGTACCTCTCTGCAATTGTTCACAATTTTGCTCCAGTCTTTTACTATTAAGCATTCCTCGCTATTAGAAATCCTGAATGCACTAAAGTGCATTGTAGGATATCTTGGCCGTAAGCTAACAATATTCATGGTACCTTTAGTCTCGATCCAATCAGGCACAACATTCATCGGGAGTCCCTGTTGAAGAACATCGTATAGTAACATACTTAGCAATGAAGTTTAGCTTAAAAAAATAATGTATGCAAAAGATGCACTGAGGAGAAATAGTAGAAATCTTACCATCTTTCCTAAATATATGTGACCGTAGTTCTGTACGAACACTATTGGTCGCACGTTTTGAGTACTAACATTTCTAAGTGCAGGATTTTTTTTGTCTTGACAGCATCAAGATCCTCAAGCCATGAAACATAATGACTTGTCTCCTCGCAGTTTAGTTCAGCCCCAGGACAGTGGACGGTCCTGTCTACCAAGCGCCGGACATGTTTGCTTGATTGGAAATAAGCTGTCAATATAAATTGAGATCTATTAATTCAACTGGTTCAAATAATCTCATATCGAAGACATAAATATGGTTGAGAAACTCACATAATGGTAGAACTGGAGGCGTCTGCACATCGACCCAGATGTCTCTATTACCTTCAATATCATCTTCCGGACGAATATCAAAGGTGATAACCATATCAGGCTCAAAAGCATAAGCCTTGCATAGTGCTTGCCAAGTTTTGCATTCAAAATAGGTGTATGTGTCTGCATTGTATAATTTGACGTTGAAGGTATAACCATGCTCAGTCTACAAGTAAACTCTTTTTACCTCCATTGTTTCGTTAGGACTAAAACCTATCTTATCGAAGACAAAAATTCTTGCATGGCAGGGGATACGCTAGTAGAATAATGAAAAATTAAAATTAAAAGTTGAAGCAAATGAAGCATAAGTCATGCTTAATTATGAAAAAAGACTTGTCGTTATGACTTACTCTATCCACTTCGAAGTTCTCATCCAGCTTGATGCTGAAGCGTCTATCATCAACTAGAAAATTTCTGCCGCACAGGCCGTGCTGGTCTTCGCAGTATTCGCACATAATGAAATCGTGTTCGTTGTCAGACGACATTCCTATGTTCATAGGTGAAACATTAAACACTTATTAGTTCTATTAATTCAACTAATTCTGTTAATTCAACTAGTTCAACTAATTCAACTAAGCACTTACAAAAAATATACCTAAATAAAGTATCTCAACTAATTCAACTAACTAGTTCAACTAATTAATTCAACTAAACTAG
>NC_057797.1:51096636-51097160 GCF_018294505.1 Triticum aestivum
TTTAATTAGATCATCAAATCTCATATACCTAAATTTTCTTACTAAAAATAAACCAGTACTAATTCAACTAGCTAGTTCAACTAAGCATTTACTAAAAATAAACTAGTTATATTAATTCAACTAGTTCAAATAATCTCATATACCTAAATTTTCTTACTAAAAATAAACTTGTTCTATTAATTTTTATACTAAAAATAAACTAGTTATAATAATTCAACTAGTTCAAATCTCATATATATACCTAATTAATATCTAGCTAATTAATCTAAAATTGACATTAATATTTAACATCTTTTCCATATAATTCATCTAACATTAACAGTCTAACATTCTTATCTACGTAATTTATCTAACATTAATCTAAACAACAGAAAACAGAAAATAAGTAAAAACAATGTGTGTGTGTGTGTGTCTGTCTGTGTGTGTGTGTACGAGCGGGGGGGCGGCGGCGTACGGACGGCGGCGCGAGACGGCGATGCGATGGGGACGACGCGACGACGAGCGGCGGGCCGGGGGCGACGGTG
>NC_057797.1:51097170-51098907 GCF_018294505.1 Triticum aestivum
AGCTAGTTCAACTAAGCATTTACTAAAAATAAACTAGTTATATTAATTCAACTAGTTCAAATAATCTCATATACCTAAATTTTCTTACTAAAAATAAACTTGTTCTATTAATTTTCATACTAAAAGTAAACTAGTTATATTAATTCAACTAGTTCAAATATCATATATATACCTAATTAATATCTAGCCAATTCATCTAAAATTGACATTAATATTTAACATCTTTTCCATATAATTCATCTAACATTAACATTCTAACATTCTTATCTACGTAATTTATCTAACATTAATCTAAACAACAGAAAACAGAAAATAAGTAAAAACAATGTGTGTGTGTGTCTGTCTCTCTCTCTCTCTCTCTCTGTGTGTGTGTACGAGCAGGGGGCGGCGGCGTACGGGCGGCGGCGCGAGATGGCGATGCGACGGGGATGGCGCGACGATGAGCGGCGGGCCGGGGGCGACGGTGCGAACGAGACGACGACATAGTACGGGGTGGCGGCGATGGGCGGCGGGGGCGACGACGGTGACAGCGACGACGGTGGCGAGGGCGGCGGGGCCTCTGAGGGTGGCGCGCGATGGGCGACGGCGGCAATGTCGCGCGAAGAAGTTGGAGAAGAAGTGGTGGTCGATGAAACTGAATTTTTCGTAAGTGCCATACATATAGAAGGGGCCTTTAGTATCGGTTGGAGCCACCAACCGGTACTAAAGGCCAATTTTCGCCAGGCCAAGGGGCGGGAAACGGCCCCTTTAGTACCGCTTCGCGCCACGAACCGGTACTAAAGGCCCAATCATTAGTACCGGTTGGAGCCACCAACCGATACTAATGGTTGTGCGCTGCCACCGGCGGTGCACAATGTTTAGTCCCACCTTGCCGAGCGAAGGGCGGCTGCACTGGTTTATAAACCCAGCTGCGGCTGCTCCTTCGAACTTCTCTATATAGCAGGCTTCTGGGCCTAACTATGGTGCGCTGCCCTTTGAGCCTTCGGGACCTTCTAGGCCTGCATTTGCACACCCTAGGTCTGGCAGGCCCACTGGGCAGCGCCCCAACAAATTTTTTATATAGTTTTTTTTCTTTTTTGCATTATTTATTTTCTTCTATTTTTTTGAGTAATTTTTTTATATAGTTTTTTTCTTTTCTGCATTATTTATTTTCTTCTATTTTTTGAGTAATTTTTTATATAGTTTTTTCTTTTCTGCTTTATTTATTTAGTTCTATTTATTTCAGAGTAGTTTTTTTTTCTGTATTTAGTTTCTTTGTGACCCTCTCTACTCTTTCGCACATGCTATGCGGGTGAAATGATAATACCATTGCAAGTTTCAACATTTTCAGAGTTTATTTTGTAGTGATTTTCAATTTCATGGTCATTTAGCTCTCTAAACAATTAGGTAAATGACTGAAAAACAACAAATGATGTCAGAACATGTTGGAAATTGATGGCGTTGCTTTGAATGCTGCATACTGAACACAAAAGAAGTCCGGAGTTTAAATAAGTTTAAAAAGCATTGAAGTGCCCGTGTAATAGATGAATTCTCGTCCGAAACCCTGATACTCTGAAAGAGATTGTCCAGTTTGTACACGAAGTGCGTCCAGTTTTTGCCGTGACCCTCTCTACTCTTTCGCACATGCTATGCGGGTGAAATGATGATACCATGCCAAGTTCCAACATTTTCACAGTTCATTTTGTAGTGATTTTCAATTTCACGGTCATTTAGCTCTCTAAACAATTAGGTAAATGA
>NC_057797.1:51099870-51121356 GCF_018294505.1 Triticum aestivum
TTCAACATTTTCACAGTTCATTTTGTAGTGATTCTCAATTTCAGGTCATTTATCTCTCTAAACAATTAGGTAAATGACTAAAAAACAACAAATGATGTCAGATAATGTTGGAAATTGATGACGACGCTTTGAATGCTGCATATTGAACACAAAAGAAGTCTGGAGTTCAAATAAGTCTAAAAAACATTGAAGTGCCCATGTAACAGATGAGTTCTCGTCCGAAACCCTGATACTCTGAAAGAGATTGTCCAGTTTGTACACGAGTGCGTCCAGTTTTTGACGTGACCCTCTCTACTCTTTCGCACATGCTATGCGGGTGAAATGATGATACCATGCTAAATTTCAACATTTTCACAGTTCATTTTGTAGTAATTTTCAATTTCACGGTCATTTAGCTCTTTAAACAATTCGGTAAATGACTGAAAAACAGCAAATGATGTCAGAACATGTTGGAAATTGATGACGTCGCTTTGAATGCTGCATACTGAACACAAGAAGTCCAGAGTTCAAATAAGTTATTGAAAATAAAAAAGAGGTGCAATGTTGGTTAATTTGCTTCAAGCCTTTCAGAATAGTGTAGACTGCACTGCACATAGCTCAATGCAATCTATGCTATTCCGAAAGGCTTGAAGCTAATCAACGTGCAGGTGAGCATTGCGCCTCTTCGTCATTGTCTCTGCACTCACGGCTTATAAACCGCTCATACTGCCTCTCTCTTGGCGAGGTGGGACTAAAAATCAGCTTACTAAGAAACTCTAGTACCGGTTCATGCCTTGAACCGGTACTAAAGGTCTTCATGGGGGCCCCAGCCTGACCACAGCCGCACTGGCCTCATTAGTACCGGTTCATGGCATGAACCAGTACTAAACGTTGCCCACGAACCGGTACTAATGATGCCCACCCGCCTAGCCATTGGAACCGGCACTAATGGTCACATTAGTGCCGGCTCAAATTCAAACTGGCACTAATGTGCTTCACATTTGACCCTTTTTCTACTAGTGAGTAGAAGTCAGTCTTATGGCCGAAGGCAGGCCTGCCATCCCTTTTCTTCTTGTCCTTGACCTCTCCACCCCGTGCGCTGTAGTAAAACATAGCACTGTTGTCAGGACCTTGATGCCAAGTCACATCGATCTAGCCGGTAACACCTCATATCACTTTGCGGCCTCACGCATGGTATTCCCACGGGTGTCACCTTACCATGGCCCGGGACCGTTTGCGCCTTTTGGCTCACGTATATGATAGTGTCGCTAGCATCCATATGACAGAGAACTCGGGCTGACATGGCTAGTCGTGAACCCAAAGCGGCACCAACCTATGGCGACAGGCATACATGAATCACATCGAGCATGTCGGTCAGCAGTGTGTGAATCCGGGCTGTAGCACTGGGCTAACAGGACTCCGGGAACCCGGGCTGTAGCAGGCTAGGCAGGACTCCGGATGTCACTGCGTGACATTTTCCCGAAGGGACATACACAGGAACAAAGTGAAACGCATGCCGGCCAGTCAAGTGTCTTGAGCAGTAGTGCTGGGCTAGCAGGACTCCGGCGAACCGGGCTGTAGCGGACTACTATGGCTCATGGAAGCACTAGACTACATTTCCCCATAAGAGAGGCTGCCAAGGATAAACAACTAGATTGTCGGATCCCACACATACCAAGCATTTCAATCATACACATAATATCCTCGATATGTGTAAATACAACATGGCATCACAACATAACTCTACGACTCAAGTATTTATTCATTAGGCTCCGAGGAGCGAGATATTACAAACATGGGTCTCTTGACCCAACAATCATAGCATACAAATCAAAGCACATGCGGAAGCTTAACATGTCTGAGTACAGACATCTACAAATGAAAAAGGCTAAGAAGCCTAACTATCTACCAGATCCTGCCGAGGGCACAAGATCGTAGCTGAGGTATCAAGCTAAACGTAGAAGTCCACGCGGAACTACTAGCGAGATTGAAGTCTCTCTGCAAAACATAAATTAAGAAAACGTGAGTACAAAAGTACTCAACAAGACTTACATCAGAACTAGCTACATATGCATCAGCATCAACAAAGGGATGGTGGGGTTTAACTGCAGCAAGCCAGCTTTGACTCAGTGGCCAACCTGAACTACGACTGCAAGCAACTCTTTTGAGGTGGCGCACACGAGTCCACATATTCACTAATCAATACACCACTATGGATCCGCTCCTGTCTACCTACGAGAACGCCATCCATAGCACTCACGCTTATCTTGCGCATTTTAGAGTATCCACTTCCACTTGTCTATGAACTATTATAGGCAACCCAGAAGTCCTTTACCGTGGACGCGACTATTCGAATAGTTTTATACCCTGCAGGGGTGTACTTCGTCACACATGTTTCCACCACTTAGCGTCTGCACACGACATGTGCTCGGCAGACTTCAAGCGAAAGCCGACGTGGGTGTAGACCACGACCTGACTAACCACACAAGTCTCTAGTCCAGGTTTATCACCTATTCGGGTTCCATCCGCAAGGAAATCCGGCTGGGGTGTCCTCAACGGCCCGAAATGATGTGTATAGGGTCCCGAGATGCCAAACGGGCGCCCGACATACCCGGCCACGGTGTATCTACCGCATCATGGCCCACCCCTAGGGTCAGTGCTACGCACGGCCGCCAACACATAACATATAAACACCAGAAGCTAGTTGCAACTCCTGGACAGAGGACGAGAGGGGTCAGTAAGTCGAGCGGGGTCATATTTCAGGGCCCAATGTGTGGTAGTAGCTGTTTCATGGATCACAAACACAGAACTCAGTTCCTAAGGACAGCTTCAATGAAACAACCCAACATGTACTCCTACATGGCCTCTCATCGATACCTTTACCAAATCATGTTCACACACTTAGATCTCAACAGTAGGACATGTTCACACACCTCCGATTCATCCCCGATGAATCAGACCTGACACAACCCTAAGCAATAACAGGCACGACAAACAAGCATGAATGAGTAGGCACATCAAGGCTCAAACAACTCCTACTCATGCTAGTGGGTTTCATCTATTTACTATGGCAATGACATGTCATGCAGAGGATAAGGGGTTCAACTACCGTAGCAAGTAACAGATGAATCGTTGTTGTCCTAATGTAGTAAAAGAGAGCAGGAGCGAGAGAGTGGGATTGTATTGGAATGAACAAGGGGGTTTTGCTTGCCTAGCACTTCTGAAGATAATATAACTCTTCATCGGTGTCAATGATCATATCATCAAAGCAACGTCTACTGAGAGGGGACAAATACCGGCAACAGAGAAAGAACACACAATCAATGCAATGCACAATATGATGCATGATCATGACATGGTAAAATGAGTGTGTTGGGCTAATGCAACTACAATCAGATGGGTTTGAGCTATTTTGAACCAAAGATTCAAAGTTCAAACTCATTTGTGATCTTAAATAGTGCTTTATCATGTTTTGCACTAAACAGCAAGTTAACTTGTTTAAACATGCATGAAACTAGTACAGATGGATAGATTGGATTTTTCTGATCATTTTTCATATATAATTTGTTTGATTTGGAGCTATGGTTGATTTCCTATGATTTTTAGAAGTTTTGGCTATTTTCTGGAATTTCCTATATAAGAATAAATCCAGAAAAGGATTTACTGCGTCAGCCTGGCGTCTGTGTGACGTCAACGGTCAACTGAGATGGTCCAGGTCAACCCTGACCTGTGGTCCCGTCTGTCAGTGTCAATTAAACTAACTAAGTTTAGTTATCATTAAACTAATACTTAGTGGCCTGGGGCTCACACGTCAGTGACCCAGAGGGTCAAACTGGGTCCACCCGGGGTCAACGGTCAGCGGGGTCAAACTCGCTGGCGGCTCGACGCCGGCGATGACAGGTGAGGCGGAGGGGCTCGAAAATGAGCCACGGGGCATCATTTTGGCCGCGGTCTGTTGTGTTCGAACGCACGTAGCGGCGCACATCAAGTGGTGGCAGCGGTATGTGCTGGGGTGGCCGGAAACAATGGCGGCGAGCAAGTCCGCGGCGGCCGGAGTTCGGTCAAGCTCGGGGTCGATGTTGCGGTGCACAGGAGGACTAGCTGATGGTGGTGTTGGGTTTCTGGGAGCATTCTAAACACGTAGCAGTGCTCGGACGCGAAGGTTGCTAGCCTATTCGCCAGCGACGACGAGCGCGGCGGCTGTGAGCTCTCGGGTCCGGTGGCTAGCACGCCTATAGCACGCAAAAGAACATGGGAGAAGGGGGAAAGATGGAGGGGCTCACGGCGAGTCTTCTGGTGCAGCCGTTGAGCTCGGGGAGGCACGGACGGCGACGTAATGACGATGGCGATCCGACGGCCGTGCGCGGGGAAGACGGGTCGGTGGCGAGGCAACAGAGCATCCGGCGATTCGTGGCTCAGTGAGGGGGTCGAGGACGAAGTGGTGGAGCTTCTGGGCGTGGAGAGAGGTTGAGGAGGAGGTGGTGGCTACGATGAATGGCGTCGGTGGCGACGAGATCCACTCGGGCGGCACGAAATAGAGAGCAGAGGAAGGGGAAAGAGTCCAGGGAAAATGAGAGGGGTCAGGGGTGTGCGTGGTGTCGTGGGAGGCGTCCAGGGCAACAAGGGGCAGCCAGGCAGGGTGGAGGTGGCGCGCGCGTGCGGCGAGCACATGCCCTCCTGCCTACTGGCAGGAGGTTGAAGATGGTGCGGCGGCTGGGCTGGGCCAGCTACAGTGCTGGGCCAGGTGGCTGTACAGGAGGTAAGCCCAGGTGGGTTTTCTCTCTCTCTCCTTTCTAATTCTTTTCTATTTTTCTATTTCTTCTGTAGTTTCAGGGCTTTATCAAAAATACTTAGGCACACCCAAAAATCATGAAACTTTCTCAAGCCCACTGTTTGGAATATATCCAATAGTAAACATTTAAGTTTATGATTATTTGGAAAATATTTTATAGCATTTAAATATCCAAATGCAAATAACATATGATTTAATCCAGTGACCTTATGAAGTCCTAGAAAAGTGTGCACCATTTTTGTCAGAGGTTCTAGACCAAGGAAAAGATGATGAATATTTTTGAAGGGCAATTCAGGTTCATTGAAAATATTTTTATTTTGATCCTAATTGCTTTTCATTTGGTGCTAGGGTTTGTCATCCCCATTTCAAATTTCAAACAAATATAGACATGATGGATGGATGCTTATGAAACTAATTGCAATCAAACTCTAGGGCTGTGACAACTCACCCCCACTAAACAGGAATCTCGTCCTGAGATTCAAGACGCGAGGTAAGAAGATAGAGGGGGTACAAGCTAACATGATCTTCTTGATCCAACTGCCCTTCTTAAAGATGTCGACTCCTTGCGTCATATTGATCTTGGCATCTTTGCTTGCGAGATCTTCACCCAACACGAGGACACAAGAGCAAGATAACTCTATAGGAATCGATCTTCTTAAAGACCGAGCAACTCATGATCAACTCACGGAATGAGACGTCGAACATCTCTTGAGCTGAGACACAAAGTACACATCTAGAGGGATGGAGTGGAACAGATGACGAGGGTTCACTAGGTAGACAACAATTCCACGCTTAAGAATGTGGTGAACGGTTGTCAACGTAGCGAGGAGTTGAGTTGCCATGATACCATAACAAGACATCTTAGAAGAAGGTGACTCTCAGAAATATTCCCTTAAGTGGCAAAAAGAATTACTTTTGATTTAGAGATCATTGAAACTCTTCATACTAGCCTAGGGAAAATCACAACAATCGTTTGGTGGAATACAAAGGGATGGCATACCCGGACTAGGATGGATGATGTGGACTACCTTGTTGAAGACAACACAAGGGATGATTTTTGCTTATCATCAGAAATGGATGGGACCCATGGTAGTGAAGGAAATATGCCCTAGAGGCAATAATAAAGTTATTATTTATTTCCTTATAATCATGATAAATGTTTATTATTCATGCTAGAATTGTATTTACCGGAAACATAATACATGTGTGAATACATAGACAAACAGAGTGTCACTAGTATGCCTCTACTTGACTAGCTCGTTAATCAAAGATGGTTATGTTTCCTAACCATGAACAATGAGTTGTTATTTGATTAACGAGGTCACATCATTAGTAGAATGATCTGATTGACATGACCCATTCCATTAGCTTAGCACCCGATCGTTTAGTATGTTGCTATTGCTTTCTTCATGACTTATACATGTTCCTATGACTATGAGATTATGCAACTCCCGTTTACCGGAGGAACACTTTGGGTACTACCAAACGTCACAACGTAACTGGGTGATTATAAAGGAGTACTACAGGTGTCTCCAATGGTCGATGTTGGGTTGGCGTATTTCGAGATTAGGATTTGTCACTCCGATTGTTGGAGAGGTATCTCTGGGCCCTCTCGGTAATACACATCACATAAGCCTTGCAAGCATTACAACTAATATGTTAGTTGTGAGATGATGTATTACGGAACGAGTAAAGAGACTTGCCGGTAACGAGATTGAACTAGGTATTGGATACCGACGATCGAATCTCGGGCAAGTAACATACCAATGACAAAGGGAACAACGTATGTTGTTATGCGGTCTGACCGATAAAGATCTTCGTAGAATATGTAGGAGCCAATATGGGCATCCAGGTCCCGCTATTGGTTATTGACCAGAGACGTCTCTCGGTCATGTCTACATTGTTCTCGAACCCGTAGGGTCCGCACGCTTAAGGTTACGATGACAGTTATATTATGAGTTTATGCATTTTGATGTACCGAAGGTTGTTCGGAGTCCCGGATGTGATCACGGACATGACGAGGAGTCTCGAAATGGTCGAGACATAAAGATTGATATATTGGAAGTCTATGTTTGGACATCGGAAGTGTTCCGGGTGAAATCGGGATTTTACCGGGTTACCGGGAGGGTTACCGGAACCCCCCGGGAGCTATTTGGGCCATAGTGGGCCTTAGTGGAAAGGTGAAAGGGCTGCCCACCAGGGCTGCGCGCCTCCCCCCTTCCCCTAGTCCTATTAGGACTAGGAGAGGTGGCCGGCCACCCTTCTCCTCTTTCCCCCTTTGGGGATTCCTAGTTGGAATAGGATTGGAGGGGAGTCCTACTCCCGGTAGGAGTAGGACTCCTCCTGCGCCACCTCCTCCTAGCCAGCGCCTCCTCCCCCCCTTGGCTCCTTTATATACTGAGGCAGGGGCACCTCTAAACACACAAGTTGACACAAGTTGATCCACGTGATCGATTCCTTAGCCGTGTGCGGTGCCCCCTGCCACCATATTCCTCGATAATACTGTAGCGGAGTTTAGGCGAAGCCCTGCTGCTGTAGTTCATCAAGATCGTCACCACGCCGTCGTGCTGACGGAACTCTTCCCCGACACTTTGCTGGATCGGAGTCCGGGGATCGTCATCGAGCTGAACGTGTGCTCGAACTCGGAGGTGCCGTAGTTTCGGTGCTTGATCGGTTGGATCGTGAAGACGTACGACTACTTCCTCTACGTCGTGTCATCGCTTCCGCAGTCGGTCTGCGTAGGGTACGTAGACAATACTCTTCCCCTCGTTGCTATGCATCACATGATCTTGCGTGTGCGTAGGAAAATTTTTGAAATTACTATGAAACCCAACAGTGGTATCAGAGCCTAGGTTATTGATATTGATGTTATATGCACGAGTAGAACACAAGTAAGTTGTGGACGATACAAGTCATACTGCCTACCAGCATGTCATATTTTGGTTCGGCGGTATTGTTGGACGAGACGACCCGGACCAACCTTACGCGTACGCTTACGCGAGACCGGTTCCCTCGACGTGCTTTGCACAGAGATGGCTTGCGGGCGACTGCCTCTCCAACTTTAGTTGAACCAAGTATGGCTACGCCCGGTCCTTGTGAAGGTTAAAACGGAGTCTATTTGACAAACTATCGTTGTAGTTTTGATGCGTAGGTGAGATTGGTTCTTACTTAAGCCCGTAGCAGCCACGTAAAACATGCAACAACAAAGTAGAGGACGTCTAACTTGTTTTTGCAGGGCATGTTGTGATGTGATATGGTCAAGGCATGATGCTGAATTTTATTGTATGAGATGATCATGTTTTGTAACCAAGTTATCGGCAACTGGCAGGAGCCATATGGTTGTCGCTTTATTGTATGCAATGCAATCGCGATGTAATGCTTTACTTTATTACTAAACGGTAGTGATAGTCGTGGAAGCATAAGATTGGCGAGACGACAACGATGCTACGATGGAGATCAAGGTGTCGCGCCGGTGACGATGGTGATCATGACGGTGCTTCGGAGATGGAGATCACAAGCACAAGATGATGATGGCCATATCATATCACTTATATTGATTGCATGTGATGTTTATCTTTTTATGCATCTTATCTTGCTTTGATTGACGGTAGCATTATAAGATGATCTCTCACTAAATTATCAAGAAGTGTTCTCCCTGAGTATGCACCGTTGCCAAAGTTCGTCGTGCCCAGACACCACGTGATGATCGGGTGTGATAATCTCTACGTCCATCTACAACGGGTGCAAGCCAGTTTTGCACACGCAGAATACTCAGTTTAAACTTGACGGGCCTAGCATATGCAGATATGGCCTCGGAACACGAAGACCGAAAGGTCGAGCGTGAATCATATAGTAGATATGATCAACATAACGATGTTCACCATTGATAACTACTCCATCTCATGTGATGATCGGTTATGGTTTAGTTGATTTGGATCACGTGATCACTTAGAGGATTAGAGGGATGTCTATCTAAGTGGGAGTTCTTTAGTAATATGATTAATTGAACTTAAAATTTATCATGAACTTAGTCCCTGATAGTATCTTGCTTGTTTATGTTGATTGTAGATAGATGGCTCGTGCTGTTGTTCCGTTAAATTTTAATGCGTTCCTTGAGAAAGCAAAGTTGAAAGATGATGGTAGCAATTACACGGACTGGGTCCGTAACTTGAGGATTATCCTCATTGTTGCACAGAAGAATTACGTCCTGGAAGCACCGCTGGGTGCCAGGCCTGCTGCTGGAGCAACGCCAGATGTTATGAACGTCTGGCAGAGCAAAGCTGATGACTACTCAATAGTTCAGTGTGCCATGCTTTACGGCTTAGAATCGGGACTTCAACGACGTTTTGAACGTCATGGAGCATATGAGATGTTCCAGGAGTTGAAGTTAATATTTCAAGAAAATGCCCGGATTGAGAGATATGAAGTCTCCAATAAGTTCTATAGCTGCAAGATGGAGGAGAACAGTTCTGTCAGTGAGCATATACTCAAAATGTCTGGGTATAATAATCACTTGATTCAATTGGGAGTTAATCTTCCGGATGATTGCGTCATCGACAGAATTCTCCAATCACTGCCACCAAGCTACAAGAGCTTCGTGATGAACTATAATATGCAAGGGATGAACAAGACTATTCCCGAGCTCTTCGCAATGCTGAAAGCTGCGGAGGTAGAAATCAAAAAGGAGCATCAAGTGTTGATGGTTAACAAAACCACTAGTTTCAAGAAAAAGGGCAAAGGAAAGAAGAAAGGGAACTTCAAGAAGAACAGCAAGCAAGTTGCTGCTCAAGATAAGAAACCCAAGTCTGGACCTAAGCCTGAAACTGAGTGCTTCTACTACAAGCAGACTGGTCACTGGAAGCGGAACTGCCCCAAGTATTTGGCGGATAAGAAGGATGGCAAGGTGAACAAAGGTATATATGATATACATGTTATTGATGTGTAGCTTACTAGAGCTCGCAGTAGCACCTGGGTATTTGATACTGGTTCTGTTGCTAATATTTGCAACTCGAAACAGGGGCTACAGAATAAGCAGGCACTGGCAAAGGACGAGGTGACGATGCGCGTGGGAAACGGTTCCAAAGTCGATGTGATCGCGGTCGGCACGCTACCTCTACATCTACCTTCGGGATTAATATTAGACCTAAATAATTGTTATTTGGTGCCAGCGTTGAGCATGAACATTATATCTGGATCTTGTTTAATGCGAGACGGTTATTCATTTAAATCAAAGAATAATGGTTGTTCTATTTATATGAGTAATATCTTTTATGGTCATGCACCCTTGAAGAGTGGTCTATTCTTACTGAATCTCTATAGTAGTAATACACATATTCATAATGTTGAAACCAAAAGATGCAGAGTTGATAATGAAAGTGCAACTTATTTGTGGCACTGTCGTTTAGGTCATATCGGTATAAAGCGCATGAAGAAACTCCATACCGATGGATTTTTGGAACCACTTGATTATGAATCACTTGGTACTTGCGAACCGTGCCTCATGGGCAAGATGACTAAAACACCGTTCTCTGGTACTATGGAGAGAGCAACAGATTTGTTGGAAATCATACATACCGATGTATGTGGTCCGATGAATATTGAGGCTCGTGGCGGATATCGTTATTTTCTCACCTTCACAGATGATTTGAGCAGATATGGATATATCTACTTAATGAAGCATAAGTCTGAAACATTTGAAAAGTTCAAAGAATTTCAGAGTGAAGTTGAAAATCATCGTAACAAGAAAATAAAGTTTCTACGATCTGATCGTGGATGAGAATATTTGAGTTACGAGTTTGGTGTACATTTGAAAAACTGTGGAATAGTTTCACAACTCACGCCACCCGGAACACCACAGCGCAATGGTGTGTCCGAACGTCGTAATCGTACTTTACTAGATATGGTGCGATCTATGATGTCTCTTACAGATTTACCGCTATCATTTTGGGGTTATGCTTTAGAGACGGCCGCATTCACGTTAAATAGGGCACCATCAAAATCCGTTGAGACGACGCCTTATGAACTATGGTTTGGCAAGAAACCAAAGTTGTCGTTTCTTAAAGTTTGGGGCTGCGATGCTTATGTGAAAAAGCTTCAACCTGATAAGCTCGAACCCAAATCGGAGAAATGTGTATTCATAGGATACCCAAAGGAAACTGTTGGGTACACCTTCTATCACAGATCCGAAGGCAAAACATTCGTTGCTAAGAATGGATCATTTCTAGAGAAGGAGTTTCTCTCAAAAGAAGTGAGTGGGAGGAAAGTAGAACTTGACGAGGTAACTGTACCTGCTCCCTTACTGGAGAGTAGTTCATCACAGAAAACTGTTTCAGTGACACCTACACCGGTTAGTGAGGAAGCCAATGATAATGATCATGAAACTTCAGATCAAGATACTACTGAACCACGTAGATCAACCAGAGTAAGATCCGCGCCAGAGTGGTACGGAAATTCTGTTCTGGAAGTCATGCTACTAGATCATGATGAACCTACGAACTATGAAGAAGCGATGGTGAGCCCAGATTCCGCAAAGTGGCTTGAAGCCATGAAATCTGAGATGGGATCCATGTATGAGAACAAAGTATGGACTTTGGTTGACTTGCCCAATGATCGGCAAGCAATTGAGAATAAATGGATCTTTAAGAAGAAGACTGACGCTGATGGTAATGTTACTGTCTACAAAGCTCGACTTGTCGCAAAAGGTTTTCGACAAGTTCAAGGGATTGACTACGATGAGACCTTCTCACCCGTAGCGATGCTTAAGTCCGTCCGAATCATGTTAGCGATTGCCGCATTTTATGATTATGAAATTTGGCAGATGGATGTCAAAACTGCATTCCTGAATGGATTTCTGGAAGAAGAGTTGTATATGATGCAACCAGAAGGTTTTGTCGATCCAAAGGGAGCTAACAAAGTGTGCAAGCTCCAGCGATCCATTTATGGACTGGTGCAAGCCTCTCGGAGTTGGAATAAACGTTTTGATAGTGTGATCAAAGCATTTGGTTTTATACAGACTTTCGGAGAAGCATGTATTTACAAGAAAGTGAGTGGGAGCTCTGTAGCATTTCTGATATTATATGTGGATGACATATTACTGATTGGAAATGATATAGAATTTCTGGATAGCATAAAGGGATACTTGAATAAAAGTTTTTCAATGAAAGACCTCGGTGAAGCTGCTTACGTATTAGGCATTAAGATCTATAAAGATAGATCAAGACGCTTAATTGGACTTTCACAAAGCACATACCTTGACAAAATTTTGAAGAAATTCAAAATGGATCAAGCGAAGAAAGGGTTCTTGCCTGTGTTACAAGGTGTGAAATTGAGTAAGACTCAATGCCCGACCACTGCAGAAGATAGAGAGAATATGAAAGATGTTCCCTATGCATCTGCCATAGGCTCTATCATGTATGCAATGCTGTGTACCAGACCTGATGTGTGCCTTGCTATAAGTTTAGCAGGGAGGTACCAAAGTAATCCAGGAGTGGATCACTGGACAGCGGTCAAGAACATCCTGAAATACCTGAAAAGGACTAAGGATATGTTTCTCGTATATGGAGGTGACAAAGAGCTCACCGTAAAAGGTTACGTTGATGCAAGCTTTGACACTGATCCGGACGATTCTAAATCGCAAACCGGATACGTGTTTACATTAAACGGTGGAGCTGTCAGTTGGTGCAGTTCTAAACAAAGCGTTGTAGCGGGATCTACATGTGAAGCGGAATACATAGCTGCTTCGGAAGCAGCAAATGAAGGAGTCTGGATGAAGGAGTTCATATCCGATCTAGGTGTCATACCTAGTGCATCGGGTCCAATGAAAATCTTTTGTGACAATATTGGTGCAATTGCCTTAGCAAAGGAATCCAGATTTCACAAAAGGACCAAACACATCAAGAGACGCTTCAACTCCATCCGGGATCTAGTCCAGGTGGGAGACATAGAGATTTGCAAGATACATACGGATCTGAATGTTGCAGACCCGTTGACTAAGCCTCTTCCACGAGCAAAACATGATCAGCACCAAGGCTCCATGGGTGTTAGAATCATTACAGTGTAATCTAGATTATTGACTCTAGTGCAAGTGGGAGACTGAAGGAAATATGCCCTAGAGGCAATAATAAAGTTATTATTTATTTCCTTATAATCATGATAAATGTTTATTATTCATGCTAGAATTGTATTTACCGGAAACATAATACATGTGTGAATACATAGACAAACAGAGTGTCACTAGTATGCCTCTACTTGACTAGCTCGTTAATCAAAGATGGTTATGTTTCCTAACCATGAACAATGAGTTGTTATTTGATTAACGAGGTCACATCATTAGTAGAATGATCTGATTGACATGATCCATTCCATTAGCTTAGCACCCGATCGTTTAGTATGTTGCTATTGCTTTCTTCATGACTTATACATGTTCCTATGACTATGAGATTATGCAACTCCCGTTTACCGGAGGAACACTTTGGGTACTACCAAACGTCACAACGTAACTGGGTGATTATAAAGGAGTACTACAGGTGTCTCCAATGGTCGATGTTGGGTTGGCGTATTTCGAGATTAGGATTTGTCACTCCGATTGTCGGAGAGGTATCTCTGGGCCCTCTCGGTAATACACATCACATAAGCCTTGCAAGCATTACAACTAATATGTTAGTTGTGAGATGATGTATTACGGAACGAGTAAAGAGACTTGCCGGTAACGATATTGAACTAGGTATTGGATACCGACGATCGAATCTCGGGCAAGTAACATACCGATGACAAAGGGAACAACGTATGTTGTTATGCGGTCTGACCGATAAAGATCTTTGTAGAATATGTAGGAGCCAATATGGGCATCCAGGTCCCGCTATTGGTTATTGACCAGAGACATGTCTCGGTCATGTCTACATTGTTCTCGAACCCGTAGGGTCCGCACGCTTAAGGTTACGATGACAGTTATATTATGAGTTTATGCATTTTGATGTACCGAAGGTTGTTCGGAGTCCCGGATGTGATCACGGACATGACGAGGAGTCTCGAAATGGTCGAGACATAAAGATTGATATATTGGAAGCCTATGTTTGGACATCGGAAGTGTTCCGGGTGAAATCGGGATTTTACCGGGTTACCGGGAGGTTACCGGAACCCCCCGGGAACCACATGGGCCTTCATGGGCCTTAGTGGAAAGGAGAAAAGGGCAGCCCAAGGGGGCTGCGCGCCTCCCCCCTTCCCCTAGTCCTATTAGGACTAGGAGAGGTGGCCGGCCACCCCTCTCCCTCTTTCCCCCTTGGGAATCCTAATTGGAATAGGATTGGAGGGGAGTCCTACTCCCGGTAGGAGTAGGACTCCTCCTGCGCCTCCTCCTCCTGGCCGGCGCACCCTCCCCCCTTGGCTCCTTTATATACTGAGGCAGGGGCACCTCTAAACACACAAGTTGACACAAGTTGATCCACGTGATCAATTCCTTAGCCGTGTGCGGTGCCCCCTGCCCCCTGCCACGACGCCTTATGAACTGTGGTTTGGCAAGAAACCAAAGTTGTCGTTTCTTAAAGTTTGGGGCTGCGATGCTTATGTGAAAAAACTTCAAACTGATAAGCTCGAACCCAAATCGGAGAAATGTGTCTTCATAGGATACCCAAAGGAAACTGTTGGGTACACCTTCTATCACAGATCCGAAGGCAAAACATTCGTTGCTAAGAATGGATCATTTCTAGAGAAGGAGTTTCTCTCGAAAGAAGTGAGTGGGAGGAAAGTAGAACTTGACGAGGTAACTGTACCTGCTCCCTTACTGGAAAGTAGTTCATCACAGAAAACTGTTTCAGTGACACCTACACCGGTTAGTGAGGAAGCCAATGATAATGATCATGAAACTTCAGATCAAGATACTACTGAACCACGTAGATCAACCAGAGTAAGATCCGCGCCAGAGTGGTACGGAAATCCTGTTCTGGAAGTCATGCTACTAGATCATGATGAACCTACGAACTATGAAGAAGCGATGGTGAGCCCAGATTCCGCAAAGTGGCTTGAAGCCATGAAATCTGAGATGGGATCCATGTATGAGAACAAAGTATGGACTTTGGTTGACTTGCCCAATGATCGGCAAGCAATTGAGAATAAATGGATCTTTAAGAAGAAGACTGACGCTGATGGTAATGTTACTGTCTACAAAGCTCGACTTGTCGCAAAAGGTTTTCGACAAGTTCAAGGGATTGACTACGATGAGACCTTCTCACCCGTAGCGATGCTTAAGTCCGTCCGAATCATGTTAGCGATTGCCGCATTTTATGATTATGAAATTTGGCAGATGGATGTCAAAACTGCATTCCTGAATGGATTTCTGGAAGAAGAGTTGTATATGATGCAACCAGAAGGTTTTGTCGATCCAAAGGGAGCTAACAAAGTGTGCAAGCTCCAGCGATCCATTTATGGACTGGTGCAAGCCTCTCGGAGTTGGAATAAACGTTTTGATAGTGTGATCAAAGCATTTGGTTTTATACAGACTTTCGGAGAAGCATGTATTTACAAGAAAGTGAGTGGGAGCTCTGTAGCATTTCTGATATTATATGTGGATGACATATTACTGATTGGAAATGATATAGAATTTCTGGATAGCATAAAGGGATACTTGAATAAAAGTTTTTCAATGAAAGACCTCGGTGAAGCTGCTTACGTATTAGGCATTAAGATCTATAAAGATAGATCAAGACGCTTAATTGGACTTTCACAAAGCACATACCTTGACAAAATTTTGAAGAAATTCAAAATGGATCAAGCGAAGAAAGGGTTCTTGCCTGTGTTACAAGGTGTGAAATTGAGTAAGACTCAATGCCCGACCACTGCAGAAGATAGAGAGAATATGAAAGATGTTCCCTATGCATCTGCCATAGGCTCTATCATGTATGCAATGCTGTGTACCAGACCTGATGTGTGCCTTGCTATAAGTTTAGCAGGGAGGTACCAAAGTAATCCAGGAGTGGATCACTGGACAGCGGTCAAGAACATCCTGAAATACCTGAAAAGGACTAAGGATATGTTTCTCGTATATGGAGGTGACAAAGAGCTCACCGTAAAAGGTTACGTTGATGCAAGCTTTGACACTGATCCGGACGATTCTAAATCGCAAACCGGATACGTGTTTACATTAAACGGTGGAGCTGTCAGTTGGTGCAGTTCTAAACAAAGCGTTGTAGCGGGATCTACATGTGAATCGGAATACATAGCTGCTTCGGAAGCAGCAAATGAAGGAGTCTGGATGAAGGAGTTCATATCCGATCTAGGTGTCATACCTAGTGCATCGGGTCCAATGAAAATCTTTTGTGACAATACTGGTGCAATTGCCTTAGCAAAGGAATCCAGATTTCACAAAAGGACCAAACACATCAAGAGACGCTTCAACTCCATCCGGGATCTAGTCCAGGTGGGAGACATAGAGATTTGCAAGATACATACGGATCTGAATGTTGCAGACCCGTTGACTAAGCCTCTTCCACGAGCAAAACATGATCAGCACCAAGGCTCCATGGGTGTTAGAATCATTACAGTGTAATCTAGATTATTGACTCTAGTGCAAGTGGGAGACTGAAGGAAATATGCCCTAGAGGCAATAATAAAGTTATTATTTATTTCCTTATAATCATGATAAATGTTTATTATTCATGCTAGAAATGTATTTACCGGAAACATAATACATGTGTGAATACATAGACAAACAGAGTGTCACTAGTATGCCTCTACTTGACTAGCTCGTTAATCAAAGATGGTTATGTTTCCTAACCATGAACAATGAGTTGTTATTTGATTAACGAGGTCACATCATTAGTAGAATGATCTGATTGACATGACCCATTCCATTAGCTTAGCACCCGATCGTTTAGTATGTTGCTATTGCTTTCTTCATGACTTATACATGTTCCTATGACTATGAGATTATGCAACTCCCGTTTACCGGAGGAACACTTTGGGTACTACCAAACGTCACAACGTAACTGGGTGATTATAAAGGAGTACTACAGGTGTCTCCAATGGTCGATGTTGGGTTGGCGTATTTCGAGATTAGGATTTGTCACTCCGATTGTTGGAGAGGTATCTCTGGGCCCTCTCGGTAATACACATCACATAAGCCTTGCAAGCATTACAACTAATATGTTAGTTGTGAGATGATGTATTACGGAACGAGTAAAGAGACTTGCCGGTGACGAGATTGAACTAGGTATTGGATACCGACGATCGAATCTCGGGCAAGTAACATACCAATGACAAAGGGAACAACGTATGTTGTTACGCGGTCTGACCGATAAAGATCTTCGTAGAATATGTAGGAGCCAATATGGGCATCCAGGTCACGCTATTGGTTATTGACCAGAGACGTGTCTCGGTCATGTCTACATTGTTCTCAAACCCATAGGGTCCGCACGCTTAAGGTTACGATGACAATTATATTATGAGTTTATGCATTTTGATGTACCGAAGGTTGTTCGGAGTCCCGGATGTGATCACGGACATGACGAGGAGTCCCGAAATGGTCGAGACATAAAGATTGATATATTGGAAGTCTATGTTTGGACATCGGAAGTGTTCCGGGTGAAATCGGGATTTTACCGGGTTACCGGGAGGGTTACCGGAACCCCCCGGGAGCTATTTGGGCCATAGTGGGCCTTAGTGGAAAGGTGAAAGGGCTGCCCACCAGGGCTGCGCACCTCCCCCCCTTCCCCTAGTCCTATTAGGACTAGGAGAGGTGGCCGGCCACCCTTCTCCTCTTTCCCCCTTTGGGGATTCCTAGTTGGAATAGGATTGGAGGGGAGTCCTACTCCCGGTAGGAGTAGGACTCCTCCTGCGCCACCTCCTCCTAGCCGGCGCCTCCTCCCCCCCTTGGCTCCTTTATATACTGAGGCAGGGGCACCTCTAAACACACAAGTTGACACAAGTTGATCCACGTGATCGATTCCTTAGCCGTGTGCGGTGCCCCCTGCCACCATATTCCTCGATAATACTGTAGCGGAGTTTAGGGGAAGCCCTGCTGCTGTAGTTCATCAAGATCGTCACCACGCCGTCGTGCTGACGGAACTCTTCCCCGACACTTTGCTGGATCGGAGTCCGGGGATCGTCATCGAGCTGAACGTGTGCTCGAACTCGGAGGTGCCGTAGTTTCGGTGCTTGATCGGTTGGATCGTGAAGACGTACGACTACTTCCTCTACGTCGTGTCATCGCTTCCGCAGTCGGTCTGCGTAGGGTACGTAGACAATACTCTTCCCCTCGTTGCTATGCATCACATGATCTTGCGTGTGCGTAGGAAATTTTTTGAAATTACTACGAAACCCAACAGGTAGGACCACTTTCGAAGATGAGCTGACCAGAAATTACCGAGAAGGGTAGTCCATGGTTGAATGGCACAATGGCGGTGCAAGCTAGGAACAAAATGCTAATGCTGGGAATGATTCTAGTAACTGGGAGAAACTCAACAGAAGAGAGTGATTCCATCGTTAGAAGAGTTATGTCATAATCAAAGAAACTGAGAGCGGATCCTAATTAATGCCGATGATAAATCCTAGTGCTTGCACATGCTCTCAGGGGGAAACTTTTTTTAGTGAAATACGGTGGCCCGTCCGGTGGGTCCCAGCTGTCAGGTGGAGGAATCATTGTTTTCCGCGTAATAAGGAGGCACTTCCTTGCTGCGGCCATGGACCCAGCTGTCAGCCTCTCCACGTACAGTCCATGTCCGATGGAATTCGTTCCTTGACCATGTTGACCACGCCGCGCCGAGAGCACCAGGGAGGTGGACGACGGCGAGGCCTAGGAAGGGGATGACACGGAGGCATGGAAGACTCGGTAGTTGTTTCCCACGTGGAGGGGAGTACGACTGTACGAGGGTTTACTAGTTCGTCTGCCGTCGCTGGAGAATAACATCAGGTGTGGGTGAGTAGAGGGATGGCTAGGCCAGCGACGGGAGTACGGTCGGGCGGTGAGGCCTGCTCGCGACGAGGAGGGAGCAGGCAGTCCCCCCGACGCTTGTTTGAGCAGCTGGAGCAGGAAGAACAGAGATTGAAGAAGCACGACGGTCGTTGGATGGACATCCAACAGTCAGTGCTTGTGCGTCAACCTTTTTTTAGGAAAGCCTCAAATCTGTGGAAAACAGCATACAACCCATTTGCCATTATTTCTAATAATTTCTAGCCCATTTGCTAATTCTTAAGGTTTTTTGGAGCCAATATTCTTTTTGTTAGCATTACAGCCCATATTGTGGCGACGGTTAAAAAATTATACAAAATTTTGCATATTTCGGTGCGGTCCGAACTATTTTTAATCCCAAAATTTCGACTCATGTTCAAACTGATTTTAAAAATAAATGTATATCAATATAAAATCCAACAAATTCTCCACACATAAAAATTAGTGTAATTTAAAATCTTGAAATGAAAAAAAGATATTTGAAACTAATTGCCAGTTTGATGTGTTTTAAAAATGTACAACCCATTTCTCATTACTGATGGGCCATTTTCCCGGCCAGCCGAATGAAAGCTCTCCTCGTCTTGAAAGATTTGCAGCCCAATAGGCCTGACAAAGCGACTTACTTGGCAAATCACAAAAAAACTGGGCTGTGGCCGTGGACCCAGCTGTCAGCCTCTCCACGTACAGTACTCTTCCGATGGAAGTCGTTCCTTGACCACGTTGACCAAGCCACGCGAAGAGCACCACGGCGGTGGACGACGGCGAGGCCTAGGAAGGGGATGACGCAGCAGCGGAAGCCCGCGCGGAGAGGACTATGAGGGTTCACTGGTTCGGCTGCGGTGTGAGGCTGCCGTCGCCGCAGGGTGTGGCCAGTGGTGGGAATAGTAGGGGGCGGTGAGGCCTCTGCGGCAGCACAACCGGCCACGGGAGGCAGGAGCATGCGGCACGACCGGCGCTGCTTTGGGCGGCTGGAGCAAGAAGACCAGAGGTTGAAGAAGCACTACGGCCATTGGATGGACATCGTACGGTCTCTGGAGCTAGAATCATTCATATTGACTAAGTTGACAAAGCCCTTCGTCCCCGTCAACTTAGTAGGCCCACAAGTCAGCCTCCCAGCAAGGTGGGTCCTAGCTAGCTGGGGTAGTATTCATTTTTTGTGCGTAATAAGGAGGCACTTTCGGTGGGTCCCCGCTGTCAGGGGGAAAAGATTTTTTTTCTCAAAATACTGGTGGCCCATCCGGTGGGTCCCCGCTGTCAGGTGGAGGAATAAATATTTTGCACGTAATAAGGAGGCAGTTCCTTGCTGTGGCCGTGGACCCAGCTGTCAGCCTCTCCACGTACAGTCCACGTCCGATGGAAGTCGTTCCTTGACCACGTTGACCACGCCGCGCCGAGAGCACCAGGGCAGTGGACGACGGCGAGGCCTAGGAAGGGGACGACACGGAGGCAGGGAAGACTCGGCAGTTGTTTCCCACACGGAGGGGAGTACGACTGTACGAGGGTTTACAGGTTCGTCTGCCGTCGCTGGAGAATAATAGTAGGTGTGGGTGAGTAGAGGGATGGCTAGGCCAGCGATGGGAGTATGGTCGGGTGGTGAGGCCTGCGCGGCAGCACAGCCGGCCGCGAGGAGGAGGGAGCAGGCAGTCCCGCCGGCGCTTGTTTGAGCAGCTGGAGCAAGAAGAACAGAGATTGAAGAAGCACGACAGCCGTTGGATGGACATCCAACAGTTAGTGCTTGTGCGTCAACCTTTTTTTAGGAAAGCCTCAAATCTGTGGAAAACAACATACAACCCATCTGCCATTATCTCTAATAATTTCCAGCCCATTTGGTAGTTCTTATGGTTTTTTTGGAGCCCATATTCTTTTTGTTAGCATTACAACCCATAATGTGGCAACGGTTAAAAAATTATACGAAATTTTGCATATTTCGATGCGGTCTGAATTATTTTTAATCCTGAAATTTCGACTCACATTCAAACTGATTTTAAAAATAAATGTATATCAATATAAAATCCAACAAATTCTCCACGCATAAAAATTAATGTAATTTAAAATCTCGAAATGAAAAAAAGATATTTGAAACTAATTGCCGGTTTGATGTGTTTTAAAAATGTACAGCCCATTTCTCATTACTGATGAGCCATTTTCTCGGCCAGCCAAATGAAAGCTCTCCTCGTCTTGAAAGATTTGCAGCCCAACAGGCCCGACAAAGCGACTTACTTGGCAAATCACAAAAAACTGGGCTGTGGCCGTGGACCCAGCTGTCAGCCTCTCCACGTACAGTACTCTTCCGATGGAAGTCATTCCTTGAACACGTTGACCACGCCACGCGGAGAGCACCACGGCGGTGGACGAGGGCGAGGCCTAGGAAGGGGACGACGCAGCAGCGGAAGCCCGCGCGGAGAGGACTACGAGGGTTCACTGGTTCGGCTGCGGTGTTAGGCTGCCGTCGCCGCAGGGCATGGCCAGCGGTGGGAATAGTAGGGGGCAGTGAGGCCTCTGCGGCAGCACAGCCGGCCACGGGAGGCAGGAGCATGCGGCACGACCGGCGCTGCTTTGGGCGGCTGGAGCAAGAAGACCAGAGGTTGAAGAAGCACTACAGCCGTTGGATGGACATCGTACGGTCACTGGAGCTAGAATCGTTCATATTGACTAAGTTGACAAAGCCCTTCGTCCCTGTCAACTTAGTAGGCCCACAAGTCAGCCTCCCAGCAAGGTGGGTCCCATCTAGCCGGGGGAGTATTCATTTTTTTGTGCGTAATAATGAGGCACTTCC
>NC_057797.1:51121632-51131767 GCF_018294505.1 Triticum aestivum
GCGTTTTTTTCGTGAAATACGGTGGCCCGTCCGGTGGGTCCCCGCTGTTAGGTGGAGGAATAATTATTGTGCACGTAATAAGGAGGCACTTCCTTGCTGCGCCGTGGACCCAGCTGTCAGCCTCTCCACGTATAGTCCATGTCTGATGGAAGCCGTTCCTTGACCATGTTGACCATGCTGCGCCGAGAGCACCAGGGCGGTGGACGACGGCGAGGCCTAGGAAGGGGACAACGCGTAGCCGAGGAAGACGTGGCAATGGATGCCCACGCGGAGAGGAGTATGAGGGTTTACTGGTTCGGCTGCGCTGCCGTCGCCGCAGAATAACAGGGGGTGTGGGTGAGTGGAGTGGAGGGATGGCCTGGCTAGCGGTGGGAGTAGTATGGGGGCAGTGAGGCCTCCGCGGCAGCACAGCCAGCCACGGGAGGCAGGAGCAGGCGGCACGACCGGCGCTGCTTTGGGCGGCTGGAGGAAGAAAACCAGAGGTTGAAGAAGCACTACGGCCGTTGGATGGACATTGTACGGTCAGTCGAGCTAGAATCGTGCATATTAACTAAGTTGACAAAGCCCTTCGTCCCCGTCAACTTAGTAGGCCCACTATACTAGGTCCCAGCTAGCAGGGGGAGTATTCATTTTTTTGTGCGTAATAAGGAGGCACTTCCTTGCGTGCGAAGATATAGCTGGTGGGTCCGAGCTGTCAGCGGCGGTAATGTTTTTTTCGTGAAATACAAAGGCCGTTTCGGTGGGTCCCAGATGTCAGGTGGAGGAAATCATTATTTTGCGCGTAATAAGGAGGCATTTCCTTGCGTGCGGCCGTGGACCCAGCTGTCAGCCTCTCCACATACAGTCCACTTCAGATGCATGTCGGTCGTTGACCACGCTGACCACGCCACGCCGAGAGCACCAGGGCGGTGGACGACGGCGAGGCCTATTAAGGGAACGACACGGAGGCCAGGAAGACTGGGCCATTGTTTTTGTTTCCCACGCGGAGGGGAGTACGACTGTATGAGGGTTTACTGGTTCGTCTGCCGTCGCCGGAGAATAACAGCAGGTGTGGGTGAGTAGAGGGATGGCTAGGCCAGCGATGGGAGTACGGTGGGGCGGTGAGGCCTGCGCGGCAGCACAGCTGGCCGCGGGAAGGAGGGAGCAGGCAGTCCCGCCGGTGCTTGTTTGGGCGGCTGGAGCAGGAAGAGCAGAGATTGAAGAAGCACGACGGCCGTTGGATGGATATCCAACAGTATACAGGCCATCTGTGGAAAGCCTCAAATTTGTGGAAAACCGCATACAGCCCATCTGCCATTATTTCAAATAATTTACAGCCCATTTGCTAATTCTTACGTGTTTTTTGGAGCCCATATTCTTTACGTTAGCATTACAACCCATATGGTGGCCACGGTTAAAAAATTATACGAAATTTTGCATATGTCGGTGCGGTCTGAACTGTTTTTAATCCCAAAATTTCGTGTCACATTCAGACTGATTTTAAAAATAAATTTATATCAATATAAAATCCAATAAATTGTCCACGCATAAAAATCAATGCAATTTAAAATCTTGAAATGAAAAAAAGATATTTGAAAATAATTGCCGGTTTGATGTGTTTTTAAAATGTACATCCCATTTCTCATTACTGATAGGCCATTTTCTTGGCCAGCTGAATGAAGCTCTCCTCGTCTGGAAAGATTTGCAGCCCAGCAGGCCTGATAAAGCGACTTACTTCACAAATCACAAAAGAACTGGGCTATCCATTTTCAGAAAGAAAAAAACTACTGGGCTGGTCTGTGGTAAACATAAAAGAAAAGGCTGTCTAGACAGGCCAGAGTGTCCCGCACAGCCCAGTTGATACCCTGCTTCCGTCTCAAAAACAAATTAGATAAATGCCACTCCAATTATGACGATTCATAAAAATGCCACTGCAATTTCCAAACTTTGAAAAATGCCACTACAATTTTTGCAAACTTTGAAAAATGCCACTGTAGTTTGCAAACTTTGAAAAACGCCACTCCAGACTTTGAAAAATGCCACTAGAAATGGCATGAAATGGCATTTTTCAAAGTTTGGAAATTGCAGTGGCATTTCTCGGATGCACTAGATTTGGAGTGGCATTTATCAAATTAACCCAAAACAAAAATAACTGGGCGAGCTGCTGGGTCCCTGGTGTCAGCCGCTCGTTGTGCAATTCTCTCGTTTATTGACTACGTTGACAATGGCATGGGACCTAGATGTCAGAAATCCACTAGGAGGAGCCATTTTTTTATTGGCTTGAAATAAGGAGGCACTTGCTTGCGTACTGCCATGACCTTGGCAGGTCCCAGCTGTCATCCTCTCCATGTATAGTACCAGTTAGTCGTGCTTCAAAACTGATCGGCACGCCATTAAAAAAATAAAGGTCGATAACTAATGCGGCACCTTGGGCCAACGTGGCCAGATCGAATTTTGCACGAGAAATTACACACCATGTTTCTTTGACATGTGGTCCCGTTCCAACATATCAGTGAGACGACGACGAGTAGTAGGAGTATTTTCGAATGGACATGTAGGCCGGGGCGCTTCTTCGTGAACCGTGGCAAACTCGCAACCGTCCACCGACTCTTTGCCTTTCCCTTTCGATTTGGAACTGCTGTCGCACGCTCTTCCTCTCCCTCCTCCATTTTCCTTCAGCCCTTCACCCTTTCTTCTGCCATTGTTCAATCGTCTTCTCCATGGAGGGAACAGGCCGGAAACGACCCCGTTATTCTTGCCCCGATCTGAAAGATGACGTGGTGGAGGAACTCATTGATCGGTGTGACGTCATCACCTCGGCTAGCATGGCAGGTTCGTTCAAGCCCATTCTCGACTCAACTAATAACATCATTACAAAGAACCTAAGAGTCAAGGAGCGGTTTGATCTCCCCTATCTTCTTCGACGTGACCCTGATGACTGGCGCCGGCACGACGGAGGCCTCGCCCTGTGCCAGTTGATGCCGCTTGATAATGATACGTATGATGTTAAGATGCCATCACTCGAGGGCAAGGCTTGGGCGGGCGCAAATGGATATTGGGTTGTTTACATTGGGTCCAACTGCGAGTGGGAACTTGTGAATGTGTACACTTGTCACCGGGTTCCACTTCCAAAAATCTCAGCACACTGCCCAGAGATTGAGCACACCGGTAATATACACACATTCAAATATGATCATGGTGACTGTCTTCTACAGAAGATAGAAATTTGTCAAGTTCCCAACCGCTCTTGGAATTACAACAACTATCAAGTTGTTGCTATCTTCGACAAGCTTGTTGCCGTCCATCGTGGTTCGACTCGTTGGATATTGCTCAAAAATCGGTTTCTGTACATGGATGAGTACTGTGATGCAATTCAATACGAGGGCCTTGTGATTGCTGCCACCACTCGTGGCACTGTTTTTGCATGGCATCCTAGTAGTTTCGGTACATTTTTCTTCCACCGTAATTATAATTGTTTCATCCACATGCATGCGGGTTAGCAATTTTCCCTTTACTAATTAACCTTCTTATTGTGTTTACAAGGTCCTGTGAACATACCACCACCTATACTTGAAAATATTTATAACCAAGGGGGAGGTGACGATGGTGATGATCACGAGCATGAGGACGAGCAGCACCGATATACTCTGTGGCGCCTGGCAACTAATTCCGATGGATCACCTCTTCTTGTGTGTATACAACCCACTGATGATGTTACTGGTAAGGAAGCAGGTGTCTCCCATGGTCGCACTCTCTGGACCTATTCCAACACCCGTTGCATGGTATTCGGGATGGATACTAGTGTGCTAGCGCCAACTCCTTCTCCTTGGCACATAATTGATAGTCTTGGAGAAAACTCACTCTTCCTTGGACAAAACTATTCGATGATGGTGAAAGGCGATCCAACTGCTGTTGACACATCTATGAGAAGCAACTGTGTCTATACCTCGGACATTTGGGTGGTTCCCTACCCTCGTACTGATATAGCAGGCTGCTTCAGCCTGGATAATCGGTCCTGCGTTGGTCTCCAGATCGACAACAGATGGCCCGTCCCAGAGAATCAGTTGTGGTTCAAAGCAAGCGTTTCCAACGCCGCGGAATGGTTGAGTTGAAGTTCATTTCATGGCTTGTTATTTGTTGTGTGGTGAAAACTTTAGTATTTATAATGTATCCTCGTTGTCGATGTGGGTTGATGACCTGTTGTATGTAATAAAATGATATGCCTGTGATAAACTTACTAAATTTATGAATGGCTTTCGAGTCGCTTCTCTAAATTTGTACTAGCTTCACATGCTTCACGCGTCGGGCGGGTGTTTTTACTGTAGCCATATGTTAATGTGTTCGTTGTACGTAACCAGCACCTCGAATCCTCGATACTAGTATACTATATACTAGTAGGAGTAAGTAGTAGGAGTAGTATGGTGGCATGGGCCAGAACAAGCAATCACGTCCAGGAGTACGGCACACGCCACCACCACGACATCCATCTGACACCATATTATTTCTTGGAGTCCGTGCTAGAGCAATCTCTCCAACCTCGTCATTTCTCTAACTTCAGCCATCGCGCGGCGGTCGAGGTGGGGGTTTGCCGATAGTCGGTTTCCTTAACTGCGGTCCCACTTGTAAGGCCAACTCCAATGCACGACCCCAAACGCACCTCCGTTTTGCACGGACTCCAATGATAGTTTTGACTAGAAAAGCAAGACCAAAGAAAACAAGAACCACAAGAATACATTTTACTACTCCTGTAAGTTGGATTAGTGCCTTCTCGATGCATTCATTGTTGATCTGCGGAGGCTCGATCTTGCGTCTGTGCTAGCTAGAAGTGATAGAACATCTACTAAATTGCGCTCTATCAATATATGGATGTACTCTTCTTCTCAATACAAAAACTTGCATCCATTCTACTCCCTCCGTTGCACAATACATGCCTTCTATTTATCAAAATATATATGTATCTAGACATGTCTTAGTATATAGGTACATCCATTTTTGGACAAATGGAAGTCAAGTATTTTGGAACGGAGGGAGTACACAATAAATTTTTTAAGTTAGCACAACTAGTCTAATCCGAGAGCAGAACCGAAGATTTGGTCGGGTCCTTCCTCCTTTTGCCGACACGTGGGACATCCATCATCCAAGTCGTGTCATGAAAGAAAATAGAGTGGTAGTTGAAGCCACGAGATGTGCATCTTGGGTTAAACTGTAAATAGAATCCTACTACTCTTGAGTAACTCCAAAAGTGGCCACTGAAGATCTTTATTGGATTTGTTTTTCATCACCAGCACGTCGAGGTGAAAGATGTGCAGGTTCAGTGGGTCCTCTTGCATTTTCACTGACATGTGGGGCCGCATGTGAGCAAACAGACGATGGGTTCCACGCGTCCGCTGGCTGGCTGAGAAGAGAGATAGAGGAGGGCTGAGCACGGACGGCAGGAAATTTGTTCTACGTACCTCGATATAGTGGGGTGGCATGGGCCATAACTTAGTAGCATTCACGTCTAGCAGTACAGCACACGCCACCCACACGAGTCCCATCCGACACCAATTTTCTTGGAGTCCGTGCTACATCCATCTCTTATCCGTCCTGTTTTCTCAGCCATCCGACAAGATAATTACTGTAGTATCACATACTACTACATGGATTTGATGGAAAGATAAAAATACATATGGATCCATCAACATTCAACGACATCCTCACGCCCTAGTGTGCCGGGTCACCAACCTACGTGTGAGGAGCATCGGCGTTGGCGGCGAGCTCAACGTGCTTCTGAATAGTGCCATCCAAGGTTGCCCTACGCTCCAAGAAGGCCAGCATCCTATCGTCCTCCTCTTGCATGTAGTAGTCCTTGTGGACGATTTGTGCGTAGACGTGGGTGATTATGTCGATGGTGTCTTGCTGCGCCAGGCGCTACGCGGCGAGCGCGACCTTGAGGTGGACATTCTCCGGCGCGACTGCGGGCAGTCACAGGGCCACCAGTGCGTCGAAGAGGTTGTTACCATAGTGGCTGTTGTGGGTGGCGGGCATCGCAGAGCCTGGGCGCATCAGCTGGAGGCTTACGTCAAAGTCGTCCACAAGCTTCTTGACGATGGTGAACTTGTCGAGGAAACCGACAAGGACCTCGTCGAACAAGGAGACGAAGCTGTCGTCCAAGCGGCCCCTCGCCCTGGCGGCCTCAAGCAATACTACCTGGAGACGTTCCTCAGTGCCGGTGGACGTGGCAGTACTCCTAAATCAAGACGGTGGTGCTACTAGTACTAGTAGTAGTACTACCAATGTAGTAGTAGGAGTACTAGCACTGTACTACCTGTTGGTCAAATTATTATGTGCTGCTCCTCACAGTGAAGTGACAAGACCCTGCGCCGGAGATGACACCTGAGTATAGGCACCATGTTCGGCATACCATAGTCAGCCTCACTGTCTGCAGTCACTATCATCATGGCTGTAGAGCTAGCCTGCTTACAACTAGCCCCGTTTGACATAATTTCCCATGCGTAGATGCCCGTGCATTGCACGGAACACCAAGATTGGGGGTGGACGGCTCCGGCAGCGGCCATCGCGCCAGATTTTTCCACGGCCTTCTACTCCTAGATTGTGCGAGACAAGGAGTTGTTTGTAAATAGGGAACAAGTGCGGGCATCTTTTTGCAAAAATGGAGAAGCTTGGTTTGTATGCGTCAGATCTAGATCCGACGGCTATTGGTGAAAGATGGTAGGCACAACATCATCACCAACTCAGGACCTGTTTGATTCACAGGATTTTGAAAACGTAGGAATAGGACACGGCAATATTACAAGTTTCAAACTGATATTACAAATGTTAGGAGTAATGCTGCACCTACGAAGAGGGAATTACTAGGAAGTTTACGTAAGAACTTTCGTTACTTTAGGTGGATGCAGCATTATCGTACAAACTAAAATCCACCACCCTGACAAGTCACTAATGGGCAAATAAGTTTTCGAGTCTCTGGCCACTTGATGTTTCAAAAACAAATTCAGCTTCTGCGGAGAAATGAGCTCCACCGTGTACCCGCGCGGGTGTGGCTGAGCCCGAAGCGTGAGTACGTGCACGGTGCACCTATTCTCTTCTTGTATACGTACACCACCTACATGGGGTTGTGTGAGAGAGATACAAACCTAGAGAGATATAGTGTGTGGGTTCTTGAGAGTTTTTTTATGGGGGGCGGGGCGTCAATCAAAAAATTTAACATACGCAATGTGTGTGAAATAGAGTCCTGGATATAACATATATATAGAGGGGGCGATCCACGAGAAGAGAGTGGATGTATCATTGGCTTGAGGTGTCTATAGAATCGAAGAGAGGGATGATGTGTGTGGGTGTGTGTGCGCGTGATCGATAAAGAGTGCCATCGAATTTGTGTGTGCCCACGTCAAAGATAAAGAGTGGCTGGCCTACTGGAACGTGAGATGGGACATGTGCAGTTTTTCTCTGTGGCATGGATACCTACCTACAGCGCTCGACTATCGGTGTGTGGTTGGGGAAGAGGGAGGCCCAATTAACTATAGAGGTACAATGGCTGGTATATTTGTGGAGGAGGAGAGAGGCCTACCTCATGTATTAAGAAGATCGATTTGCCTTATGTATTAAGGGAGATCGATCGGCATCCATGCATATGTGCAGGAGATGAATAAGGTTGGGAGAGAGACAGAGCTAGAGTGTTGGAGGGGGTGGTAGTGGAGTTGCTTCTAACAAATGGTGGGATAGGCTTGCTAGACAAACGGAGGGCACGCCCGCAATATCAATAAGAGAGGAGATGGCTGCTTGTTGTCTGTGCACGTGCGTGTGAGAGACGGGTCGGGAGGCATGCACGAATGATGAGGGGGGACGATGTGGCTGTGGTAAGCAGGCGTAACTACATAGGAAGGTCAATCTCCCTTTGTAAGATAAAGGAGAGACATAACTTGTGAGGTACCTCGATCGATGGGGGGGGGGTAGTTAAAGTCAATCTTGGTATATGTTGGGAGATTGATCGGTATACATGCATGTGTGTGTTAGAAGCAAATGAGGCACGAGGAGAAGGATAGAGAGAGAGAGGGATGCATGTAGGAGGTGGTACGAGAGGCATACTATATCGAGGGGGAGGATTGTGCGAGTACGAGAACGATGAAAAGAGTGGTGGGAGTGAGGCATGGACGGTGACAAGAGAAGAGGGGAAGCTTGTGTTTGTGCTAGGCACACCTGGCTAGAGAGGCATATCGATCGATGTGTGCCATAAAGAAGGAGCTGGGGGGCCTACACACACCGTGGGTGAACGACCTAAAGTGAAAAGATGAATTTGCGCGATGGAGCTAGAGAATGGTGAGGAAGGGTGAGAGGGATGCGGGCGTGTGCATGCACAAGAGAAAGTTAGCGCTAGCTACAAAGATAAGAGGTTTGTGTGGGTGTAGAAGACGAATAGAGATCATATATACTTCATTATAAAAAGCGAATTCAGATATTTGAAGAATTTATCATAGTGTTTCAAACCGACGGATGTGTGAATATATATAACGGTGATACACATGGTGTGGTTATGAACATGGTATACTACATTTAATATGTTCTATCTCTACTCATATAAAAAAACGGAGTTGTTGATGATGGTGTGCCTCCCATCATGCATTATAGGCCGTCTGATTTATATCTGGCGGATAGCAAGGAAACTATGATGGTTGAAGTTGGCAACAATCATGATTGTAGATTCTTATTGAAATAGAGAAACGAATTCAAATTTAGTTCGAATTGTAGCGGTAGTATAGACATTTGGAATGCACTAAAATGTTGGTATGAGTAGGTTACATGCATTATACAGCAAGCGAAAAAATTTAATCAGACATAACATGGATTCATACTCCCTCCTTCCATCTATATAGGGCATAATGAGAGTTTTAAGACCGCCTTTGATTATTGACAAGATTAATAGTACATGACATGCACAATGTGAAAATTATATCATTGAAAGAACCTTTCACAGACGAATTTAACGGTGTGCTTTGTGTAAGTTGCATGTCATATATCATTGCTCTAATATTTGGTCAAAGTTAGCATCAAAAAACGCATTAGGCCCTATATAGATGGAAGGAGGGAGTAGCTTTGAATAGCATTTGTATAGTAAAACGGGGCAAGACTCTCTCTTTGTGTGGTGTGAATAGTTTTATTTTTTTCATTTTCTTTTTGGTTGAGGGAAGTGCGAATTAATTTGGTACGTACAAGTACAATATTACTACATGTTAGGCTTGTCCCTAAAATTCAACCTGCGTCTTGTTATATCCCGAAAATTCAGATATCGTGCTCCCAAAACTGGCGCCTTCACAACCCGTGCCTTGCTATCCCGAAATTACAACGTGCGCGAAAACTCCCTCCAGCTGCCAAATCCCGACACACGAAATCCCCCTTCTAACCCTGAGCCGAAAGGGCCGCTAGTTCAAATCGGTGGGGGGTACTTTTGTAACACACCCTACATTTTGGACAAGCACGTTCCTAAGTCATGCTTCACCCCTCCCATCGCCCCCTTTTCGCCATTCGAAATCCCAGGCCGCCATAACCTCTCCGCTCCAGCCGCGAAACCCCACCCTCCTCTGCCCGCCACGTCACCGCTGCCCAGCCAGAGCTTCTTCCCCGACGACGTCGTCCAGCGCAACAGCTCGATGTCCCTCGTCCACCTCCCTGGATGAGGATCATTCGTCCATCTCGCCATCCCGCCGGTTCAGCCGCCCCGTCCTCCACCTCCAAGGAGCTGCTCCGACGATCGCCTCGTCTATCGCGGCTGCTCCATCCCCACAGCGCCGCCTTAACCTGCTCCACCGGAACCGCAACATCCTCACCGACTCCTCGGACGAAGCCGAGGCCTACTCGGCGCCACCAAAGAGGTTGTACACTCATTGCATCGCACCTTCTCCTTAACTCGACCTCCCGGCGCCGATGGTGCTCCATCCCGCACCCTCATGGAGCGGCTACCTTGAAGCCGGCGCCGCGGGCGACATCTCCATGGCAGCTCTCCCCCAGTGCGAGGCCCCTTCGGCAGTGGCGTCCATACTAGCCGGATCTGCTGCTGCTGCTTCGGCTCTCGCTCGATCGCTCGCTCGCCCAGCTGCTGCTGCTGCTCTCCCCCTCGCTCGTGCTGCTGCTCTGCTCCGATTAAGCCACACTTCAGTCG